>NC_069501.1:19425203-19583421 GCF_027579735.1 Bombina bombina | reverse complement strand
CAGCCTCTCTAGTCTTGTCTGATTATATGTTATTGTATGCAGCTGATTCACTAAAGCTCACTCCAGCCTCTCTAGTCTTGTCTGATTATATGTTATTGTATGCAGCTGATTCACTAAAGCTCACTGCAGCCTCTCTAGTCTTGTCTGATTATATGTTATTGTATGCAGCTTATTCACTAAAGCTCACTCCAGCCTCTCTAGTCTTGTCTGATTATATGTTATTGTATGCAGCTGATTCACTAAAGCTCACTACAGCCTCTCTAGTCTTGTCTGATTATATGTTATTGTGTGCAGCTTATTCACTAAAGCTCACTGCAGCCTCTCTAGTCTTGTCTGATTATATGTTATTGTATGCAGCTTATTCACTAAAGCTCACTGCAGCCTCTCTAGTCTTGTCTGATTATATGTTATTGTATGCAGCTTATTCACTAAAGCTCACTCCAGCCTCTCTAGTCTTGTCTGATTATATGTTATTGTATGCAGCTGATTCACTAAAGCTCACTCCAGCCTCTCTAGTGTTGTCTGATTATATGTTATTGTATGCAGCTGATTTACTAAAGCCTCACTGCAGCCTCTCTAGTCTTGTCTGATATATGTTATTGTATGCAGCTGATTCACTAAAGCTCACTGCAGCCCTCTCTAGTCTTGTCTGATTATATGTTATTGTATGCAGCTGATTCACTAAAGCCTCACTGCAGCCCTCTCTAGTCTTGTCTGATTATATGTTATTGTATGCAGCTGATTCACTAAAGCTCACTGCAGCCTCTCTAGTCTTGTCTGATTATAAGTTATTGTATGCAGCTGATTCACTAAAGCTCACTCCAGCCTCTCTAGTCTTGTCTGATTATATGTTATTGTATGCAGCTGATTCACTAAAGCTCACTCCAGCCTCTCTAGTCTTGTCTGATTATATGTTATTGTATGCAGCTGATTCACTAAAGCTCACTGCAGCCTCTCTAGTCTTGTCTGATTATATGTTATTGTATGCAGCTTATTCACTAAAGCTCGCTCCAGCCTCTCTAGTCGTGTCTGATTATATGTTATTGTATGCAGCTGATTCACTAAATCTCACTCCAGCCTCTCTAGTCTTGTCTGATTATATGTTATTGTGTGCAGCTAATTCACTAATGCTCACTCCAGCCTCTCTAGTCTTGTCTGATTATATGTTATTGTATGCAGCTGATTCACTAAAGCTCACTGCAGCCTCTCTAGTCTTGTCTGATTATATGTTATTGTGTGCAGCTGATTCACTAAAGCTCACTCCAGCCTCTCTAGTCTTGTCTGATTATTTGTTATTGTATGCAGCTAATTCACTAATGCTCACTCCAGCCTCTCTAGTCTTGTCTGATTATATGTTATTGTATGCAGCTGATTCACTAAAGCTTACTGCAGCCTCTCTAGTCTTGTCTGATTATATGTTATTGTATGCAGCTAATTCACTAAAGCTCACTCCAGCCTCTCTAGTCTTGTCTGATTATATGTTATTGTATGCAGCTGATTCACTAAAGCTCACTCTAGCCTCTCTAGTCTTGTCTGATTATATGTTATTGTGTGCATCTGATTCACTAAAGCTCACTGCAGCCTCTCTAGTCTTGTCTGATTATATGTTATTGTATGCAGCTGATTCACTAAAGCTCACTCCACCCTCTCTAGTCTTGTCTGATTATATGTTATTGTATGCAGCTGATTCACTAAAGCTCACTGCAGCCTCTCTAGTCTTGTCTGATTATATGTTATTGTGTGCAGCTGATTCACTAAACCTCACTGCAGCCTCTCTAGTCTTGTCTGATTATATGTTATTGTATACAGCTGATTCACTAAAGCTCACTGCAGCCTCTCTAGTCTTGTCTGAATATATGTTATTGTATGCAGCTAATTCACTAAAGCTCACTGCAGCCTCTCTAGTCTTGTCTGATTATATGTTATTGTATGCAGCTAATTCACTAAAGCTCACTGCAGCCTCTCTAGTCTTGTCTGATTATATGTTATTGTATGCAGCTAATTCACTAAAGCTCACTGCAGCCTCTCTAGTCTTGTCTGATTATATGTTATTGTATGCAGCTGATTCACTAAAGCTCACTGCAGCCTCTCTAGTCTTGTCTGATTATATGTTATTGTATGCAGCTGATTCACTAAAGCTCACTCCAGCCTCTCTAGTCTTGTCTGATTATATGTTATTGTATGCAGCTGATTCACTAAAGCTCACTGCAGCCTCTCTAGTCTTGTCTGATTATATGTTATTGTGTGCAGCTGATTCACTAAAGCTCACTGCAGCCTCTCTAGTCTTGTCTGATTATATGTTATTGTATGCAGCTGATTCACTAAAGCTCACTGCAGCCTCTCTAGTCTTGTCTGATTATATGTTATTGTATGCAGCTAATTCACTAATGCTCACTCCAGCCTCTCTAGTTGTGTCTGATTATATGTTATTGTATGCAGCTAATTCACTAATGCTCACTCCAGCCTCTCTAGTTGTGTCTGATTATATGTTATTGTATGCAGCTGATTCACTAAAGCTCACTGAAGCCTCTCTAGTTGTGTCTGATTATATGTTATTGTATGCAGCTGATTCACTAAAGCTCACTGCAGCCTCTCTAGTCTTGTCTGATTATATGTTATTGTGTGCAGCTGATTCACTAAAGCTCACTCCAGCGTCTCTAGTCTTGTCTGATTATATGTTATTGTGTGCAGCTGATTCACTAAAGCTCACTCCAGCCTCTCTAGTCTTGTCTGATTATATGTTATTGTGTGCAGCTGATTCACTAAAGCTCACTCTAGCCTCTCTAGTCTTGTCTGATTATATGTTATTGTATGCAGCTGATTCACTAAAGCTCACTGCAGCCTCTCTAGTCTTGTCTGATTATATGTTATTGCATGCAGCTGATTCACTAAAGCTAACTGCAGCCTCTCTAGTCTTGTCTGATTATATGTTATTGTATGCAGCTGATTCACTAAAGCTCACTACATCCTCTCTAGTTCTGTCTGATTATATGTTATTGTGTGCAGCTGATTCACTAAAGCTCACTGCAGCCTCCCTAGTCTTGTCTAATTATATGTTATTGTGTGCAGCTGATTCACTAAAGCTCACTCCATCCTCTCTAGTCTTGTCTGATTATATGTTATTGTATGCAGCTGATTCACTAAAGCTCCCTCCAGCCTCTCTAGTCTTGTCTGATTATATGTTATTGTATGCAGCTGATTCACTAAAGCTCACTGCAGCCTCTCTACTATTGTCTGATTATATGATATTGTATGCAGCTTTTTCACTGAAGCTCACTCTAGCCTCTCTAGTCTTGTCTGATTATATGTTATTGTATGCAGCTGATTCACTAAAGCTCGCTCCAGCCTCTCTAGTCTTGTCTGATTATATGTTATTGTATGCAGCTGATTCACTAAAGCTCACTCCAGCCTCTCTAGTCTTGTCTGATTATATGTTATTGTATGCAGCTGATTCACTAAAGCTCACTCCAGCCTCTCTAGTCTTGTCTGATTATATGTTATTGAATGCATCTGATTCACTAAAGCTCAATCCAGCCTCTCTAGTCTTGTCTGATTATTTGTTATTGTATACAGCTGATTCACTAAAGCTCACTGCAGCCTCTCTAGTTCTGTCTGATTATGTTATTGTGTGCATCTGATTCACTAAAGCTCACTGCAGCCTCTCTAGTCTTGTCTGATTATATGTTATTGTATGCAGCTGATTCACTAAAGCTCCCTCCAGCCTCTCTAGTCTTGTCTGATTATATGTTATTGTGTGCAGCTGATTCACTAAAGCTCACTCCAGCCTCTCTAGTCGTGTCTGATTATATGTTATTGTATGCAGCTGATTCACTAAAGCTCACTGCAGCCTCTCTAGTCTTGTCTGATTATATGTTATTGTATGCAGCTGATTCACTAAAGCTCACTGCAGCCTCTCTACTATTGTCTGATTATATGATATTGTATGCAGCTTTTTCACTGAAGCTCACTCTAGCCTCTCTAGTCTTGTCTGATTATATGTTATTGTATGCAGCTGATTCACTAAAGCTCGCTCCAGCCTCTCTAGTCTTGTCTGATTATATGTTATTGTATGCAGCTGATTCACTAAAGCTCACTCCAGCCTCTCTATTCTTGTCTGATTATATGTTATTGTATGCAGCTGATTCACTAAAGCTCACTCCAGCCTCTCTAGTCTTGTCTGATTATATGTTATTGTATGCAGCTGATTCACTAAAGCTCACTCCAGCCTCTCTAGTCTTGTCTGATTATATGTTATTGTGTGCAGCTTATTCACTAAAGCTCACTGCAGCCTCTCTAGTCTTGTCTGATTATATGTTATTGAATGCATCTGATTCACTAAAGCTCAATCCAGCCTCTCTAGTCTTGTCTGATTATTTGTTATTGTATACAGCTGATTCACTAAAGCTCACTGCAGCCTCTCTAGTTCTGTCTGATTATGTTATTGTGTGCATCTGATTCACTAAAGCTCACTGCAGCCTCTCTAGTCTTGTCTGATTATATGTTATTGTATGCAGCTGATTCACTAAAGCTCACTCCAGCCTCTCTAGTCTTTTTTTATTATTATTTATTTATTTATAAACAACAGTGTTATCACAGCATTATTGTGGCATAACAAAAGTTATTTTACAATAACATAATCATTTCACCACGCAGGGTAGTCAGAACAAATCAAATAAGATAACATTTAGCGTTATAAAGCATACCTGAATAACAAAGTAAGAGAGAAAGTCCAGATTATTTTCTAGGCATATATTGATTAAACTTTACATCAACGAAAAGCTTGAGTTATAGCAATTCAAAAAAGAAAATAGATCATACAAACAGTAGCCTATACCCAAGCACCTGAGTAAAGCATCAGCTTTTATGGTATTTTTACCTCCAATTCTACAGTAAATTTTAACCCCTGTTGGTAGATTTTTAATTATAAATTCAACGCACCCACCCAAAAAAGAAGAGAGAAAAAGAAAAAAAAAAAAGATAAGATTTAAACAGAAATACCATACATATTTACCCCTCCCTCGCTCCAATCTACTCCAAGAAATCTGCGCCAGGACCCTAATACTATCGGATATAACAAGCTTATGTCCACTCAGGGGGTAATCTACCTGTCTGCATCAAAATATCAAAAAAAGTTGTTTTCTTTATAATAGTTATAAATTGTTGTTGCACTGGGATGGAATAAGTTTTCATTATACCCAGCCATTTTTGGAGATACTTCTCCAATTTCCCTTCTAAGTAAATGTCACTGAAATATTGTTCCATAATGATTGTATTGGCAATTGAACATTTATAGGTTTGAAAAGATAAAGGCCTGCCGGATTTCCAATTTAGCAGGATTAAGTTACGAGCGGCTAGGATCATTGTGTTAATCGTCTTATATTGTTTATTTTTTGCATAATTGCACATAAAGAAAATCTCCTGGGGACTTATTGTAAATTGATCGTCTAGACTTAAAGATATCCAGAAGTTTACCTTGTTCCAGAATTGCTTAATTATCGGACATCTCCAGAAACACGGCATAATATCTACATTCAAGTTACCGCATTTCAAACAAGTGTTATTACCAGTTGGGTACCATTTTTTAAGATGTGCAGGCGTAACATATATCATATTAAGAAGTTTGCAGTGTGATTCTCTCCATGAAATTATGCTCGTCGTTTTTTGCACTGCTCTAAAACTACCCTCAATCTCTTCAGAGGTAATAAGAGAAAAGTTTATTTTCCATTTCTCTAATAGCACCTCTAAGCGTATCTGACCAGCCTTTTTAATTAACAGATTATACATAAAAGAAATAGACATATTGCCCTGTTTGTAAATGTTAATTGCTGAATTAATATCTCCTAACTTCAAGTCAGTTGTATTGTCCTGCCATAATTTTCCATACATGTGTCTCAATTGTAAATAAGCAAAAAAGCTATGTTTATGTATCCCATATTCTTTCTGCAGATCCACAAATGACTTCGCCATATCTAAAGTGTTATCCCTAATTTGAATCACGTCTTGGAATCCTTTGTTAGACTAATCCTTAAAGATTCTAGAGGAGAATTAGGACGGAAAGTTAGGATTGCCACAAATTGGAAGATATTTAGAAGATTTCCAATTAATTTTTAATTTGTCGCATAATTTGTGCCATGCCAAAATGGGATTCGACAATGTCCCCATCCGGGCCAACCGTTTGGGTAACTCCTTCCTATCTAGATGGATCAAAGCTCTCAGCGCATATGGGATCACAATTTCTGTTTCTAAGTGCAAATTGGTTGAATACTCTGTTTCTGTAATCCAATCTAAAATATATTTACTTTGCGTAACTAAGTTATAATATCTGAGGTTTGGAAGTCCCAGACCTCCTACATTTGTATGTAGAGATAGATTATATATAGATATCAGTCTACGCTTTTGCTTCCAAACAAACCCTGCTGTGATACTATTAAACAAAGCTTCATCTTTACTCTTGATCAGAAACGGAAGATTTTGAAGTAAATATAATAATTGTGGAAAAAAAATTGTCTTGACCATGGCAGCCCGTGCTGATAATGAAATTGGAAGCGACATCCACTTATCTACCTATTTTTTGTATTTGCAAAAATAAGGTGTCAAATTTAATTTATACCAGGCATTAGGATCTTTATGTATTTTAACCCCTAAATAGTTTACTGATTCTACTGATTTAAAAGGGTATCTACGAGTTAGGGTATCATTTTGAGTGATTCATAGGATTTCAGATTTTTCTGGATTAATTTTATAACCAGCAAAAGACCCAAATTGTTTAGCCAATGTAAAAAAATGCTGGATTGAAAGATCAGATTCATTCAAAAACATAATTTATGTAAGAACTTACCTGATAAATTCATTTCTTTCATATTAGCAAGAGTCCATGAGCTAGTGACGTATGGGATATACATTCCTACCAGGAGGGGCAAAGTTTCCCAAACCTCAAAATGCCTATAAATACACCCCTCACCACACCCACAATTCAGTTTAACGAATAGCCAAGAAGTGGGGTGATAAAAAAGTGCGAAAGCATATAAAATAAGGAATTGGAATAATTGTGCATTATACAAAAATCATAACCACCACAAAAAAGGGTGGGCCTCATGGACTCTTGCTAATATGAAAGAAATGAATTTATCAGGTAAGTTCTTACATAAATTATGTTTTCTTTCATGTAATTAGCAAGAGTCCATGAGCTAGTGACGTATGGGATAATGATTATCCAAGATGTGGATCTTTCCACGCAAGAGTCACTAGAGAGGGAGGGATAAAATAAAGACAGCCAATTCCTGCTGAAAATAATCCACACCCAGAATAAAGTTTAATGAAAAACATAAGCAGAAGATTCAAACTGAAACCGCTGCCTGAAGTACTTTTCTACCAAAAACTGCTTCAGAAGAAGAAAATACATCAAAATGGTAGAATTTAGTAAAAGTATGCAAAGAGGACCAAGTTGCTGCTTTGCAAATCTGATCAATCGAAGCTTCATTCCTAAACGCCCAGGAAGTAGAAACTGACCTAGTAGAATGAGCTGTAATCCTTTGAGGCGGAGTTTTACCCGACTCAACATAGGCAAGATGAATTAAAGATTTCAACCAAGATACCAAAGAAATGGCAGAAGCTTTCTGGCCTTTTCTAGAACCGGAAAAGATAACAAATAAACTAGAAGTCTTTCGGAAAGACTTAGAAGCTTCAACATAATATTTCAAAGCTCTAACAACATCCAAAGAATGTAACGATTTCTCCTTAGAATTCTTAGGATTAGGACATAATGAAGGAACCACAATTTCTCTACTAATGTTGTTGGAATTCACAACTTTAGGTAAAAATTCAAAAGAAGTTCGCAACACTACCTTATCCTGATGAAAAATCAGAAAAGGAGACTCACAACAAAGAGCAGATAATTCAGAAACTCTTCTGGCAGAAGAGATTGCCAAAAGGAACAAAACTTTCCAAGAAAGTAATTTAATGTCCAATGAATGCATAGGTTCAAACGGAGGAGCTTGAAGAGCCCCTAGAACCAAATTCAAACTCCAAGGAGGAGAAATTGACTTAATGACAGGTTTTATATGAACCAAAGCTTGTACAAAACAATGAATATCAGGAAGATTAGCAATCTTTCTGTGAAAAAGAACAGAAAGAGCAGAGATTTGTCCTTTCAAGGAACTTGCGGACAAACCTTTATCTAAACCATCCTGAAGAAACTGTAAAATTCTTGGAATTCTAAAAGAATGCCAAGAAAAATGATGAGAAAGACACCAAGAAATATAAGTCTTCCAGACTCTATAATATATCTCTCTGGATACAGATTTACGAGCCTGTAACATAGTATTAATCACAGAGTCAGAGAAACCTCTTTGACTAAGAATCAAGCGTTCAATCTCCATACCTTTAAATTTAAGGATTTGAGATCCTGATGGAAAAAAGGACCTTGCGACAGAAGGTCTGGTCGTAGCGGAAGAGTCCACGGATGGCAAGAGGCCATCCGGACAAGATCCGCATACCAAAACCTGTGAGGCCATGCCGGAGCTACCAGCAGAACAAACAAGCATTCCTTCAGAATCTTGGAGATTACTCTTGGAAGAAGAACTAGAGGCGGAAAGATATAGGCAGGATGATACTTCCAAGGAAGTGACAATGCATCCACTGCTTCCGCTTGAGGATCCCTGGATCTGGACAGATACCTGGGAAGTTTCTTGTTTAGATGAGAGGCCATCAGATCTATTTCTGGAAGTCCCCACATTTGAACAATCTGAAGAAATACCTCTGGGTGAAGAGACCATTCGCCCGGATGTAACGTTTGGCGACTGAGATAATCCGCTTCCCAATTGTCTATACCTGGGATATGAACCGCAGAGATTAGACAGGAGCTGGATTCCGCCCAAACCAGAATTCGAGATACTTCTTTCATAGCCAGAGGACTTTGAGTCCCTCCTTGATGATTGATGTATGCCACAGTTGTGACATTGTCTGTCTGAAAACAAATGAACGATTCTCTCTTCAGAAGAGGCCAAGACTGAAGAGCTCTGAAAATTGCACGGAGTTCCAAAATATTGATCGATAATCTCACCTCCTGAGATTCCCAAACTCCTTGTGCCGTTAGAGATCCCCACACAGCTCCCCAACCTGTGAGACTTGCATCTGTTGAAATTACAGTCCAGGTCGGAAGCACAAAAGAAGCCCCCTGAATTAAACGATGGTGATCTGTCCACCACGTTAGAGAGTGTCGTACAATCGGTTTTAAAGATATTAATTGAGATATCTTTGTGTAATCTCTGCACCATTGATTCAGCATACAGAGCTGAAGAGGTCGCATGTGAAAACGAGCAAAGGGGATCGCGTCCGATGCAGCAGTCATAAGACCTAGAATTTCCATGCATAAGGCTACCGAAGGGAATGATTGTGACTGAAGGTTTCGACAAGCTGAAATCAATTTTAGACGTCTCTTGTCTGTTAAAGACAGAGTCATGGACACTGAATCTATCTGGAAACCCAGAAAAGTTACCCTTGTCTGAGGAATCAATGAACTTTTTGGTAAATTGATCCTCCAACCATGATCTTGAAGAAACAACACAAGTCGATTCGTATGAGATTCTGCTAAATGTAAAGACTGAGCAAGTACCAAGATATCGTCCAAATAAGGAAATACCACAATACCCTGTTCTCTGATTACAGACAGAAGGGCACCGAGAACTTTTGTAAAAATTCTTGGAGCTGTAGCTAGGCCAAACGGTAGAGCCACAAACTGGTAATGCTTGTCCAGAAAAGAGAATCTCAGGAACTGATAATGATCTGGATGAATCGGAATATGCAGATAAGCATCCTGTAAATCTATTGTGGACATATAATGCCCTTGCTGAACAAAAGGCAAGATAGTCCTTACAGTTACCATTTTGAACGTTGGTATCCTTACATAACGATTCAATATTTTTAGATCCAGAACTGGTCTGAAGGAATTCTCCTTCTTTGGTACAATGAAGAGATTTGAATAAAACCCCATCCCCTGTTCCAGAACTGGAACTGGCATAATTACTCCAGCCAACTCTAGATCTGAAACACAATTCAGAAATGCTTGAGCTTTCACTGGATTTACTGGGACATGGGAAAGAAAAAATCTCTTTGCAGGAGGTCTCATCTTGAAACCAATTCTGTACCCTTCTGAAACAATGTTCTGAATCCAAAGATTGTGAACAGAATTGATCCAAATTTCTTTGAAAAAACGTAACCTGCCCCCTACCAGCTGAGCTGGAATGAGGGCCGCACCTTCATGTGGACTTAGAAGCAGGCTTTGCCTTTCTAGAAGGCTTGGATTTATTCCAGACTGGAGATGGTTTCCAAACTGAAACTGCTCCTGAGGATGAAGGATCAGGCTTTTGTTCTTTGTTGAAACGAAAGGAACGAAAACGATTATTAGCCCTGTTTTTACCCTTAGATTTTTTATCCTGTGGTAAAAAAGTTCCTTTCCCACCAGTAACAGTTGAGATAATGGAATCCAACTGAGAACCAAATAATTTGTTACCCTGGAAAGAAATGGAAAGTAGAGTTGATTTAGAAGCCATATCAGCATTCCAAGTTTTAAGCCATAAAGCTCTTCTAGCTAAAATAGCTAGAGACATAAAACTGACATCAACTCTGATAATATCAAAAATGGCATCACAGATAAAATTATTAGCATGCTGAAGAAGAATAATAATATTATGAGAATCATGATCTGTTACTTGTTGCGCTAAAGTCTCCAACCAAAAAGTTGAAGCTGCAGCAACATCAGCCAAAGATATAGCAGGTATAAGAAGATTACCTGAACACAGATAAGCTTTTCTTAGAAAGGATTCAATTTTCCTATCTAAAGGATCTTTAAACGAAGTACCATCTGACGTAGGAATAGTAGTACGTTTAGCAAGGGTAGAAATAGCCCCATCAACTTTAGGGATTTTGTCCCAAAATTCGAATCTGTCAGACGGCACAGGATATAATTGCTTAAAACGTTTAGAAGGAGTAAATGAATTACCCAATTTATCCCATTCTCTGGAAATTACTTCAGAAATAGCATTAGGAACAGGAAAAACTTCTGGAATAACCACAGGAGATTTAAACACCTTATCTAAACGTTTAGAATTAGTATCAAGAGGACCAGAATCCTCTATTTCTAAAGCAATTAGTACTTCTTTAAGTAAAGAACGAATAAATTCCATTTTAAATAAATATGAAGATTTATCAGCATCAATCTCTGAGACAGAATCCTCTGAACCAGAAGAGTCATCAGAATCAGAATGATGATGTTCATTTAAAAATTCATCTGTAGAGAGAGAAGTTTTAAAAGATTTTTTATGTTTCCTAGAAGGAGAAATAACAGACAAAGCCTTCTTGATGGATTCAGAAACAAAATCTCTTATGTTATCAGGAACATTCTGCACCTTAGATGTTGAGGGAACTGCAACAGGCAATGGTACATTACTAAAGGAAATATTATCTGCTTTAACAAGTTTGTCATGACAATTAATACAAACAACAGCCGGAGGAATAGCTACCAAAAGTTTACAGCAGATACACTTAGCTTTGGTAGTTCCAGCACTAGACAGCGATTTTCCTGAAGTATCTTCTGACTCAGATGCAACGTGAGACATCTTGCAATATGTAAGAGAAAAAACAACATATAAAGCAAAATTGATCAAATTCCTTAAATGACAGTTTCAGGAATGGGAAAAAAATGCCAATAAACAAGCTTCTAGTAACCAGAAGCAAAGAAAAAATCAGACTGAAATAATGTGGAGACAAAAGCGACGCCCATATTTTTTGGCGCCAAATAATACGCGCCAAAAATGATGCCACATCCGGAACGCCGACATTTTTGGCGCAAAAGGACGTCAAAAAAATGACGCAACTTCCGGCGACACGTATGACGCCGGAAACAGAAAAGATTTTTTGCGCCAAAAAAGTCTGCGCCAAGAATGACGCAATAAAATGAAGCATTTTCAGCCCCCGAAAAAAAGTCAAATTTTTAAGGTAAGAAAAAATGATTGATTCAAACGCATTATCCCAAATATGAAACTGACTGTCTGAAAATAAGGAATGTTGAACATTCTGAGTCAAGGCAAATAAATGTTTGAATACATATATTTAGAACTTTATAAATAAAGTGCCCAACCATAGCTTAGAGTGTCACAGAAAATAAGATTTACTTACCCCAGGACACTCATCTACACGTTTGTAGAAAGCCAAACCAGTACTGAAACGAAAATCAGCAGAGGTAATGGTATATAAATAAGAGTATATCGTCGATCTGAAAAGGGAGGTAAGAGATGAATCTCTACGACCGATAACAGAGAACCTATAAAATAGACCCCGTAGAAGGAGATCACTGCATTCAAATAGGCAATACTCTCCTCACATCCCTCTGACATTCACTGCACGCTGAGAGGAAAACCGGGCTCCAACTTGCTGCGGAGCGCATATCAACGTAGAATCTAGCACAAACTTACTTCACCACCTCCATAGGAGGCAAAGTTTGTAAAACTGAATTGTGGGTGTGGTGAGGGGTGTATTTATAGGCATTTTGAGGTTTGGGAAACTTTGCCCCTCCTGGTAGGAATGTATATCCCATACGTCACTAGCTCATGGACTCTTGCTAATTACATGAAAGAAAGTAGAAGTAGATAATCTGCATATAAAGTAAGGACTATTTTAATTTTACCAACCATTATCCCGGAAAGTTCTTGTCTCAGTTTAATCGCGAAGGGCTCTAGCGCCAAATGACAGCCCTGGCGTGTACCCTTTTCTAAAATAATGTCTTGAGAAAGTTCAGAATTAATTAGTAGATTGGAAGTTGGGTTTTGATAGATTGCATATATCATATTTAGAAAATTGCCCTTAAGTCCAAAACTCGCTAATGAATAAAATAAATGATCCCAGTTAATGAGATCAAAAGCCTTTTCAGCATCGATTGCCAATAACGCCATGTTAGATCTCTCTCGGCGTGCTTTAAACTTATTTTCAGTCCAAAAAACGTCTAAAACCGTCAAGACCCGACGGATAATTTTAGACACATTTCTACCTGGCATAAAGCCGTCTTGATCCGGATGGACTAAAATCCCTATATAGGTTTTTATCCTATTTGAAATAATGGCCGTAAAAAATTTATAGTCACAATTTAATAATGATATTGGTCTATATGCGGACATGTTTTCTGGGTCTTTATTCTTTTTGTGTATCAGACTACTACATTAGCAAGAGCACTAGATAACAGCACTATTACCTGTCATGTAGTGCTACTGATACTACCTAGGTATCTCTATAACACACAATATTATACATTAGCAAGAGCACTAGATAACAGCACTATTAGATGTCATGTAGTGCTACAGATACTACCTAGGTATCTCTATAACACACAATATTATACATTAGCAAGAGCACTAGATAACAGCACTATTACCTGTCATGTAGTGCTACAGATACTACCTAGGTATCTCTATAACACATAATATTATACATTAGCAAGAGCACTAGATAACAGCACTATTACCTGTCATGTAGTGCTACAGATACTACCTAGGTATCTCTATAACACACAATATTATACATTAGCAAGAGCACTAGATAACAGCACTATTACCTGTCATGTAGTGCTACAGATACTACCTAGGTATCTCTATAACACATAATATTATACATTAGCAAGAGCACTAGATTGCAGCACTATTACCTGTCATGTAGTGCTAAAAGATGCTACCTTGGTATCTCTATAACACACAATATTATACATTAACAAGAGCACTAGATAACAGCACTATTACCTGTCATGTAGTGCTACAGATACTACCTAGGTATCTCTATAACACACAATATTATACATAAGCAAGAGCACTAGATAACAGCACTATTACCTGTCATGTAGTGCTACAGATACTACCTAGGTATCTCTATAACACACAATAATATACATTAACAAGAGCACTAGATAACAGCACTATTACCTGTCATGTAGTGCTACAGATACTACCTAGGTATCTCTATAACACATAATATTATACATTAGCAAGAGCACTAGATAACAGCACTATTACCTGTCATGTAGTGCTACAGATACTACCTAGGTTTCTCTATAACACATACTATTATACATTAGCAAGAGCACTAGATTGCAGCACTATTACCTGTCATGTAGTGCTAAAAGATGCTACCTAGGTATCTCTATAACACACAATATTATACATTAACAAGAGCACTAGATAACAGCACTATTACCTGTCATGTAGTGCTACAGATACTACCTAGGTATCTCTATAACACACAATAATATACATTAACAAGAGCACTAGATAACACCACTATTACCTGTCATGTAGTGCTACAGATACTACCTAGGTATCTCTATAACACATAATATTATACATTAGCAAGAGCACTAGATAACAGCACTATTACCTGTCATGTAGTGCTACAGATACTACCTAGGTTTCTCTATAGCACATACTATTATACATTAGCAAGAGCACTAGATTGCAGCACTATTACCTGTCATGTAGTGCTAAAAGATGCTACCTAGGTATCTCTATAACACACAATATTATACATTAACAAGAGCACTAGATAACAGCACTATTACCTGTCATGTAGTGCTACAGATACTACCTAGGTATCTCTATAACACACAATAATATACATTAACAAGAGCACTAGATAACAGCACTATTACCTGTCATGTAGTGCTACAGATACTACCTAGGTATCTCTATAACACATAATATTATACATTAGCAAGAGCACTAGATTGCAGCACTATTACCTGTCATGTAGTGCTACAGATGCTACCTAGGTATCTCTATAACACACAATATTATACATTAGCAAGAGCACTAGATAACAGCACTATTACCTGTCATGTAGTGCTACAGATACTACCTAGGTATCTCTATAACACACAATATTATACATTAGCAAGAGCACTAGATAACAGCACTATTACCTGTCATGTAGTGCTACAGATACTACCTAGGTATCTCTATAACACACAATAGTATACATTAGCAGTAGCACTAGATAACAGCACTATTACCTGTCATGTAGTGCTACAGATACTACCTAGGTATCTCTATAACACAATATTATACATTAGCAAGAGCAATAGATAACAACACTATTACCTGTTATGTAGTGCTACAGATACTACCTAGGTATCTCTATAACATAATATTATACATTAGCAAGAGCACTATATAACAGCACTATTACCTGTCATGTAGTGCTACAGATACTACCTAGGTATCTCTATAACACACAATATTATACATTAGCAAGCGCACTAGATAACAGCACTATTACCTGTCATGTAGTGCTACAGATGCTACCTAGGTATCTCTATAACACAAGATTATAAATTAGCAAGATCACTAGATAACAGCACTATTACCTGTCATGTAGTGCTACAGATACTACCTAGGTATCTCTATAACACACAATATTATACATTAGCAAGAGCACTAGATAACAGCACTATTACCTGTCATGTAGTGCTACAGATGCTACCTAGGTATCTCTATAACACACAATATTAAACATTAGCAAGAGCACTAGATAACAGCACTATTACCTGTCATGTAGTGCTACAGATGCTACCTAGGTATCTCTATAACACACAATATTATAAATTAGCAAGAGCACTAGATAACAGAACTATTACCTGTCATGTAGTGCTACAGATGCTACCTAGTTATCTCTATAACACACAATATTATACATTAGCAAGAGCACTAGATAACAGCACTATTACCTGTCATGTAGTGCTACAGATACTACCTAGGTATCTCTATAACACACAATATTATACATTAGCAGTAGCACTAGATAACAGCACTATTACCTGTCATGGGCCGCGATCCGATATACGGCGCAGGTTTCGGCGCAAGCGTGGAAACCTGCGCCGCCCGTAGTTTCAGCTCGCAACTCGAGCTATCTTATATACGGCGCCGTCAGATGCTAAAGTGCCGTAAGTCTGGCAAATCAGGAATGTCCAGAAATCTGCGTAAGTACAAATTTCTGGAGGCGCCAGTGACTTACGGCACTTTAGAAACTGCCGCCGCATAAAAAACCTGACTAAGTTATTAAATCTCCCGTTACTGTCTAACATGCCTCCTAAACATAGCCTTACACGTATACCCCTCTATCCGCAATCCCTCCTCTCACTCCTAACAATAAATATATTAACCCCTAAACCGCCACTCCCGGACCCCGCCGCCAGCTACATTATCTATATTACCCCCTAATCAGTGCCCCCTACACCGCTGCTAGCTACATTAAATGTTTTACCCCCTAATGTGAGCCCCCTACCACGCCGCCACCTACATTAACTATTTTACCCCCTAATATGATCCCCCTACACCGCCGCCACCTATTTAAACTATATTATACCCTAATATGATCCCCCTACACTGGCGCCACCTATTTAAACTATATTATCCCCTAATATGATCCCCCTACACCGCCGCCACCTATTTAAACTATATTAACACCTAATGTGAGCCCCCTACACCGCCGCCACCTATATTATATGTACTACCCCCTAATTTGACCCCCTTACACCGCCGCCACCTATATTAAAATTATTAACCCCTAATCTAATCCCCCTATACCGCCGCCACCAATATTAAATGAATTAACCCCTAAAATACTAAAATTTCCCTACCACTAAACCTAAGTCTAACCCTACAAATAGCCCTGAAAAGGGTTTTTTGCGTGGCATTGCCCCAAAGTAACCAGCTCTATTGCTAGCCCTTAAAAGGGCCTTTTGCGGGGCATTGTCACAAAGTAACCAGCTCTATTGCCAGCCCTTAAAAGGGCTTTTTGCGGGGCATTGCCCCAAAGTAAGCAGCTCTTTTACCAGCCCTTAAAAGGGCCTTTTGCGGGGCATTGTCACAAAGTAATCAGCTCTTTTGCCTGTAATCTAAATCCCCCTTCACCGCCGCCACCTATAATAAATGTATTACCCCCTAATCTAATCCCCCTACACCGCCGCCACCTATATTAAAATTATTAACCCCTAATCTAATCCCCCTATACCGCCGCCACCTATATTAAATTTATTAACCCCTAAAATATCCCTATCACTAAACCTAAGTCTAACCCTACAAATAGCCCTGAAAAGGGCTTTTTGCGTGGCATTGCCCCAAAGTAAACAGCTTTATTGCTCTAAATAATATTAATAATATTAACTAAATTATTCCTATTTAAAACTAAATACTTACCTATAAAATAAACCCTAAGATAGCTACAAAATAATTAATAATTACATTGTAGCTATTTTAGGATTTATATTTATTTTACAGGTAACTTGGTATTTATTTTAACTAGGTACAATAGCTATTAAATAGTTAATAACTATTTAATAGCTACCTAGTTAAAATAATTACCAATTTACCTGTAAAATAAATCCTAACCTAAGTTACAAATACACCTACACTATCAATAAATTAAATAAACTACAAATATCTAAACTAAAATACAATTAAATACACTAAACTAAATTACAAAAAAACAAACACTAAATTGCAAAAAATAAAAAAAGATTACAAGAATTTTAAGCTAATTACACCTATTCTAAGCCCCCTAATAAAATAACAAAGCCCCCCAAAATAAAAAAAAATCCCTACCCTAATCTAAATTACAAAAGTAATCAGCTCTTTTACCTGTAAAAAAAAAACAAACAACCCCCCCATTACAACCCACCACCCACATACCCCTATTCTAACCCACCCAATCCCCCCTTAAAAAAACCTAAGTCTAACCCCCAAGTGCTCCTTACCTGTCCTGAAGACCGGCGGAGAAGGTCCTGTTCCAGGCGGCGACCTCTTCTTCTTCCATGATCCAGCCGGCGCGGAGCGGAGGAGTTGAAGACCGATGACCGCAGAGCTGAAGACCGTCCATGTGGAACTGAAGATCAGCGACGCTGGAACTGAAAACCGCTGGAACTGAAGACCGGAGCCGGAGCGTGGAGGATCCTCTTCATACGATCGCCGCCGTACACTGAATAGGAATTCAAGGTACGCAATTAAAAATGGCGTCCCTTGAATTCCTATTAGGTGTTTTGAGCCTTCAAATTCAAATCAGCCAATCGGATGCGAGCTACATTAATTCTATTGG
The DNA here is from genome assembly GCF_027579735.1 of Bombina bombina. Lineage (NCBI taxonomy): Eukaryota > Metazoa > Chordata > Amphibia > Anura > Bombinatoridae > Bombina > Bombina bombina. The sequence continues at coordinate 19,565,295 of NC_069501.1, read as the reverse complement.
CTGATTTGAATAGCCAATAGAATAAGAGCTACTGTAATTTTATTGGCTATTCTAATCAGCCAATAGAATTACAGTAGCTCTTATTCTATTGGCTATTCAAATCAGCCAATAGAAATAAAGTAGCTTGCATCCGATTGGCTGATTTGAATTTGAAGGCTCAAATCAGCCAATTGGAATTCAAGGGACGCCATTTTTAATTGCGTACCTTTAATTCCTATTCAGTGTACGGCGGCGATCGTATGAAAAGGATCCTCCAAGCTCCGGCTCCGGACTTCAGTTCCAGCGGTCATCAGTTCCAGCGTTGCCGATCTTCAGTTCCAGCATCGCCGGTCTTCAGTTCCACATGGACGGTCTTCAGCTCCGCGGTCATCGGTCTTCAGCTCCTCCGCTCTGTGCCGGCTGCATCCTGGAAGAAGAAGAGGTTGCCGGCTGGAAGAAGACTTCTCCGCCTGGAACAGGACCTTCTCCGCCGGTCTTCAGGACAGGTAAGGAGCACTTGGGGTTTAGACTTAGGTTTTTTTAAGGGGGATTGGGTGGGTTAGAATAGGGATATGTGGGTGGTGGGTTGTAATGGGGGTGTTGTTGTGTTTTTTACAGGTAAAATTGGTAATTATTTTAACTAGGTAGCTATTAAATAGTTATTAACTATTTAATAGCTATTGTACCTAGTTAAAATAAATACCAAGTTACCTGTAAAATAAATATAAACCCTAAAATAGCTACAATGTAATTATTAATTATATTGTAGCTATCTTAAGGTTTATTTTATAGGTAAGTATTTAGTTTTAAATAGGAATAATTTAGTTCATATTATTAATATTATTTAGATTTATTGAAATAATAATTAAGTTAGGGGTGTTAGAGTTAGATAGGGTTAATATAGTTAATATATATAATATAATAACTATATTAACTATATTAACCCTAATATAATTAGGGTTAATATAGTTAATATAGGTGGCGGCGGTGTAGGGGGATTAGATTAGATTACAGGCAAAAGAACTGATTGCTTTGTGACAATGCCCCGCAAAAAGCCCTTTTAAGGGCTGGTAAAAGAGCTGGTTACTTTGGGGCAATGCCCCGCAAAAAGCCCTTTTAAGGGCTGGCAATAGAGCTGTTTACTTTGGGGCAATGCCACGCAAAAGGCCCTTTTCAGGGCTATTTGTAGGGTTAGACTTAGGTTTAGTGGTAGGGATATGTTAGGGGTTAATAAATTTAATATAGGTGGCGACTGTATAGGGGGATTAGATTAGGGGTTAATAATTTTAATATAGGTGGCGGCGGTGTAGGGGGATTAGATTAGGGGGTTATACATTTATTATAGGTGGCGGCGGTGTAGGGGGATTTAGATTACAGGCAAAAGAGCTGATTACTTTGTGACAATGCCCCGCAAAAAGCCTTTTTAAGGGCTGGTAAAAGAGCTGATTACTTTGGGGCAATGCCCCACAAAAAGCCCTTTTAAGGGCTGGCAATAGAGCTGGTTACTTTGGAGCAATGCCACGCAAAAAGCCCTTTTCAGGGCTATTTTTAATTTAGTTTAGGGTAGGGACATTTTAGTATTTTAAGGGTTAATATATTTAATATAGGTGGCGGCGGTGTAGGGGGATTAGATTAGGGGGTAATATAGTTAAAATAGGTGGCGGCGGTGTAGGGGGCTCAAATTAGGGGTTAATAATTTTAATATAGATGGCGGCGGTGTAGGGGGATTACATTAGGGGTTAATAATTTTAATGTAGGTGGTGACGGTGTAGGGGGCTCACATTAGGGGGTTAGACATTTAATGTAGGTGGCGGCGGGGTCCGGGAGCGGCGGTTTAGGGGTTAAACACTTTATTAGGGATTGCGGTGGGGGATTGCGGTTGACAGGTAGATAGACATTGCGCATGCATTAGGTGTTAGGTTTTATTTTGCAGCTAATTTAGGGAGTTACGGGGCTCCAATACACATCGTAAGGCTTACTACGCCTGCAATTTGTGGCGAGTTGAAAATGGAGTAAGATTTCTCCATTTTCGCCACGTAAGTCCTTACGCTCTATATTGGATACCAAACTGCGCTGGTTTGGTATACCTGTCTATGGGCAAAAAAACTACGGCCGAAGGCAGAAATATAGGAGTGTAACTTCTATGTTACGCCGTATATGTGATACCAAACCAGTGCAAAATTTGGCGTTGACGACTTTTGCGGGCGACGCTGCATATCGGATCGAGGCCATGTAGTGCTACAGATGCTACCTAGGTATCTCTATAACACACAATATTATACATTAGCAAGAGCACTAGATAACAGCACTATTACCTGTCATGTAGTGCTACAGATGCTACCTAGGTATCTCTATAACACAATATTATACATTAGCAAGAGCACTAGATAACAGCACTATTACCTGTCATGTAGTGCTACAGATGCTACCTAGGTATCTCTATAACACACAATATTATACATTATCAAGAGCACTAGATAACAGCACTATTACCTGTCATGTAGTGCTACAGATGCTACCTAGGTATCTCTATAACACACAATATTATACATAAGCAAGAGCACTAGATAACAGCACTATTACCTGTCATGTAGTGCTACAGATGCTACCTAGGTATCTCTATAACACACAATATTATACATTAGCAAGAGCACTAGATAACAGCACTATTACCTGTCATGTAGTGCTACAGATGCTACCTAGGTATCTCTATAACACACAATATTATACATTAAAAAGAGCACTAGATAACAGCACTATTACCTGTCATGTATTGCTACAGATACTACCTAGGTATCTCTATAACACACAATATTATACATTAGCAGTAGCACTAGATAACAGCACTATTACCTGTCATGTAGTGCTACAGATACTACCTAGGTATCTCTATAACACATAATATTATACATTAGCAAGAGCACTAGATAACAGCACTATTACCTGTAATGTAGTGCTACAGATACTACCTAGGTATCTCTATAACACATAATATTATACATTAGTAAGAGCACTAGATAACAGCACTATTACCTGTCATGTAGTGCTATAGATACTACCTAGGTATCTCTATAACACAATATTATACATTAGCAAGAGCACTAGATAACAGCACTATTACCTGTCATGTAGTGCTACAGATACTACCTAGCTATCTCTATAACACAATATTATACATTAGCAAGAGCACTAGATAACAGCACTATTACCTGTCATGTAGTGCTACAGATGCTACCTAGGTATCTCTATAACACACAATATTATACATTAAAAAGAGCACTAGATAACAGCACTATTACCTGTCATGTAGTGCTACAGATACTACCTAGGTATCTCTATAACACAATATTATACATTAGCAAGAGCACTAGATAACAGCACTATTACCTGTCATGTATTGCTACAGATACTACCTAGGTATCTCTATAACATACAATATTATATATTAGCAAGAGCACTAGATAACAGCACTATTACCTGTCATGTAGTGCTACAGATACTACCTAGGTATCTCTATAACACAATATTATACATTAGCAAGAGCACTAGATAACAGCACTATTACATGTCATGTAGTGCTACAGATACTACCTAGGTATCTCTATAACACACAATATTATACATTAGCAAGAGCACTAGATAACAGCACTATTACCTGTCATGTAGTGCTACAGATACTACCTAGGTATCTCTATAACACATAATATTATACATTAGCAAGAGCACTAGATAACAGCACTATTACCTGTCATGTAGTGCTACAGATGCTACCTAGGTATCTCTATAACACACAATATTATACATTAGCAAGAGCACTAGATAACAGCACTATTTCCTGTCATGTAGTGCTACAGATACTACCTAGGTATCTCTATAACACAATATTATACATTAGCAAGAGCACTAGATAGCAGCACTATTACCTGTCATGTAGTGCTACAGATACTACCTAGGTATCTCTATAACACAATATTATACATTAGCAAGAGCACTAGATAACAGCACTATTACCTGTCATGTAGTGCTACAGATACTACCTAGGTATCTCTATAACACAATATTATACATTAGCAAGAGCACTAGATAACAGCACTATTACCTGTCATGTAGTGCTACAGATGCTATCTAGGTATCAGAATATTATGAAAATAAAGAACATTTGACAATAGAGGTAAATTGGAAAGTTGTTTTTTATTGTTATGTTCTGTCTGAGTCACGTAATGAAAAGTTTTGTGTTTCATGTCTCTTTAAGGATAAACTGAGATTCCTGGGGAGAGAGCGGGTTGCACTGATGTTTACAGATGTAAGATTAAGGTCAGAGTTATTTAAACACTTTCAAGTGTGAGAAATGAAAAGAATTTCCAATGACGTATTTCACAAATTTTACCCAGGAGAAGGAGGGTCTAGTTTTTGAGTATCTTACACCAAGATTACAAGTTTTGCGATATGGTGCGGTAGGGCTATACCATTGCGCATGGAATGGCAGGTCTTCCATATTACAAGTTGCGGTGGTACATCTATACCGCAAGCGTTTTAGCCTTTACGCAACTCTCCATTCCAAACTAAAAAAATTACTTTTGAGTGTGGGATTTCCATAGCGCTGTATTACACGTTGTGCGTTCCGACTAAAATGCTTGTGTTATGGTCTATATCGCCGCGACCCATTCCGCGATCTGAGACCAGTAGTTATGGATTTTGCGAAACAAAAATGTTTCACAAAACTCATAACTAAAATGTTACAAAGTACACCACCACCCATAAACTACCTATTAACCCCTAAACCGCAACCCTCCAGCATCGCAAATACTATATTAAACTTATTAACCCTTAATCTGTCGCCCACTCACATAGCCAACGCTATATAAAGCTATTAACCCCTAAACCTCTGGCCCCCCCACATTGATACTACTATAATAAACCTATTAACCCCTAAACCGGCGGCCCTTACATTGCTAATACTAAACTAAACCTATTAACCCCTAAACTGTCAACCCCCCACAACGCTGATCACTAAATTAAACTATTAACCCCTAAACGTAACACCCCCCTAACATTTAATTCAATTTACAATTTAACAATCTTAAAATAAATAAAATCTTACCTGTGAAATAAAAAATAAAACTTAGGGGGCGGAGCCAACTACCAACATGGATGGCCGCAAATACAAAGAGCTCTGCAAACTAATAATTTAAGGAGGCCAACTACTATTGAATAACTGGTGCACAACCATCACAATAGCACACTAATAGTTCCTAGTCTGCTTTGAGACTAATCTGCTCCTTCTGGGAGTTGTACATTCCTGCTCCAACTATCAGACCGGGAGGAAGTTTTGCGGCCTTGTTTGGGCATCGAACATGGAGGTCCCTTACGCACGCTACAATCCTTACTTAATCATCTAGAAGATAAGATGGATAACTACTTTATAGATCTCAAAGCTGCGTGTAGAGGCGTAGACAGAAATTATACAGACTGGTCTAATACAGTGACGCCGGCACCTATCAGGAATGGAGACCAAACTGAGCCGCTTAACAATGATCTACTTTCAGCCCTCTCTGAATCGGCGGGGAAGTCTACAGCACTCCCGGCAGCAAAAGAGTTTTGGGAAAGTCAACTGGCGGTAGCAACGGAACAGCTCCTTAAACCAGAGAAGCTTGGGAGTCCTAAAGTTCTAGCCGACAGATGTATGAACCTGGTCCTTGCAGCCCTAATTGGCTCCCAGATAAGTCCTTGACTTCTATGTACCCCAGAGGGATAAAGGCCCACAGCGTTTATGCTACCTATGGCTGCCATAGCAGCGCAACCTACCTGAGCTCCCTTGTGTACCTGTATGAAGTAGCGTCACATGTTTTGCAGCCGGATAGGTGCCAGCCGGGACTGAAGTCACTATGGAATGGTGTTGGTCTCCAGATCGCCGGACAGAGCAAGATTTGGATTCGTCTGGGTGTCGGCTAGATTGGTGCTCTTTGGCTCAGCTGGGTATGTCATTGGACTCACACGGGACAAACTCTGGCTCTAGATTCCTTGCGGATAAATCTTGGTCACTGACACTAATGATTTATACCCGCTACCACTGTGGTCACTTCACCCATATATACACTTTCCTCCGATATCAGGCACTACTATTGTTCAGTACTGTTGCATGATAATCTGAACTCATTGAACTTTTGCCTAGATCGGATCTGTATTTTGGCCCAAAATCTTTCTGCCTGCTTGTATGATACCCACGCCTTGCTCATGTACTTTATGCAGAGACTATGGAGACATATCATTGGGGATTTTGTTAAGGAACGGGACAGATAATTGTTATGTACAAATTGGGTTTAATTAGTTATTATGTGGCCTCCTTACCTTAGTACTACTAGGGGTTTCCTACTACAACTGAGTTGGTTAGAGTCCCTATATTTGAGGGAGAGACACATAAGCCTTATACAGGTTATTTAGTTAAGAAGAAAGAATGTGAGCCTTGAAAGTAGATTTACATTTTTATTTTTTTATTTTTTTTATTTACTTTTTCATTCTTGTTCATAGGCCATAGTATACCCACCATAGAACCTGTATGGCTCATTTGTTATTTTAACTCTTATAAGTGAATTGCCCCCACTACTGGCTTTCAATAGAATCCCTTATTGTAACAATTAGCTCTCCAAAGGACGAGTCATTATTCTGCGAATTAGAGAACTCTGATCTATTTCATGGGCCTAACTAATACTCCTGTTTTGCTTATTATATCTAATTTTAGTTAAATGTTACTTGTCATTCTGCAATGTCTAAATATGTTTTAATCTTATCTTTGAACCATACTGCTGGAACTCATTGTTTGCAGAGGAGAGGTGTAGGTTAGCTTCGCTTCCACGGAGGACATTACACTATGGGGTATCTTGTCACCTACCCACTGACTTTGTGTATTGATTTTATATAGACGCTTTGTAGTTATGTTCATTTAATACAGGGATAATCTCAATATTTACTATATACATATACATTAGGGGTTATTTGTGTATTTATCCCCTGTAGAACCTTATAGCTGGTTGAAATCCTTCTGGACTTCAAACAGCTAACCCAATATTCCTCACTAGCTAACCATGCTGCATGTTTAAAGTGGCAATTTACTAGTTTCATGCCTTTTTTTTTTTTTTTTCTTTTTGGAGATTGGGACCAATTTACTATGGAGCTTATACTCTGAACTAAAACTGTACTTGTGGTATTCCCAGAATAATATTTAAGGTGCACTGACAGCTGTTGATAGTCCCTCCCTACTTATCTGTTATATATATATTGTTGATATACTAGTTATACTGCTTATCTTCTCTGATTTTATGCTTTAAGACAGAATTGGTTATATGTGATACTGGCTTCAGTTCTAGTTGTACACCCATACACCAGTTCTATAGTCCAGAGGTTAGGGCGCATAGTTATCAGATGCTCATAGGCTGAAAGTTAGTTTAAACATATAGGTTATACTTATTACTTAATACTAATTGCTTTCGTCGCCCACATGTATAGCAGTCTATGTAAGTATGTATGTATATCTATATATGTATATTCTATCATCATTAGTGACTGTAGGACTGTCATCACTAGCTTTTTCATAGTTTTGTCCACATTATCAGTATATATTACTTGTTCATGTTAAGCCTCTCTCCTCCCTTTCCCGCCGGTGCTTACTGCCTGCGGGTCATATCCCTACTCCTTTTTCCAGCTTCGTCTATAGATGACACTCCCCTAGGAGAGGGGCTCATCCAGAGCTTCCCTATGTTCCGAACATTCTAATGCCCCCCTCTCCACATAATACTACAGAGTGACTGTTGAGGCCCATTACTTCCCATAATTAAATTCTAGATCTCTCTTGGCTGCATAATCTACACATTTGCTATTACTCTTCTCGTTATATGAGCATAACACCTCATTTAGATAATTACTTTACCCTGATAAAGCCATGCCCATCCCTATTAGTTATGTAAACAACAGGTCCCTCCTGCGAAGCCCACCCTTATAACCATATAATAAGTCCTTCCATACCTACTCTCCTGTCCTGTATGGCTCCGCCCCCCCATTCCCCTCCCCACTCCACTTTGAGCGGCTCTAGCCCACTGTGTTCCCTTACCCCTCTCCCCGCTAATTTGGTACATAAGCGGCCAAACACAAGCTAATCCACATCTATCCTACTTTTACTAGATTATATAACGTTATAAATGCTCTTTATGACAATGTGGAGAATATACTCTATTTACCCCCTCCCTCTACCCCCATAAAACCAACCCCCCCTTGTTTCTATATTTTTTAAATAAATATTTTATGGTGTATTTATCTATCACAAGGTGGGGTCACTTCTAGTCTACATATCATATAAAATATAAAATTGAGGTCTTAATCTTGATAGTCCAAACTCTTTGCTAATGCCTTTAATAAACGGGATTTATATGCCTCTTCTGTTTAGCTCCACTGCCTAGTAAACCTCCATGCTTCTTCATAACACCAACCAACTATAACTTCTCCATCCTTTTACTACTCATCATTGAGTACCACTCTTTAAACTCATGCATGCATACTATGTTGGCATAACCTGTGTTGTTGACTTGGCAAGATAATGGTATTAGCACTGTACTTTTCTTCTCTGTCACTATTGTTGGATGTGTCATTATTGTTATATTTGTTTATGACTTCAATAAAAAACAATTTAAAAAAATAAAAAAAATAATAAATAAATAAAATAAAACTTAGATTATATAATAAAAAATCCTAACATAACTATTTTAAGAAAATAAAATAAACTACAAATAAAAATGCCTAAATTACAAAATTAAATAAACCTAACACTAAGAAAAGTTTTAAAAAATCTAACGTTACCAAAAAATAAAAACGCTAAAATTACGGAAAATAAAAAATCACTAAGATTACAAAAAATAATTAACGAAATTATCCAAAATTATAAAAATTACACCTAATCTAATAGCCCTATAAAACAAAAAAGCCACCCCAAAATAAAAACACCCCTAACCTAACAATAAACTACCAATAACCCTTAAAAAGGCCTTTTGTAGGGCATTGCCCTAAATTAAAGAACTATTTTGTCTTAAAAAATTACTAAGAACCCCCTAAAAGTAAAATCCCCTAACCAACCAACCCCCAAAATAAAAAAACTAACTCTAAAAAGTCCTAAAATACCCATTGCCCCTAAAGGGGCATTTGTATGGAAATTGCCCTTAAAAGGGCACTCAGCTCTTTTGCTGCCCGTATAATAAAATAAAAAAGCCCTAATCTAAAAAAAAACACCCATAAAAAACCTAGCATTAATCCCATGAAATCTACTCAGTTCCTGAAGTCCGGATATCCATCTTGATCAAGGCGGCAAGAAGTCTTCATCCAGCAGCTCTCATCCTATTGGCTGATTTGAATTTTTCAGCCAATAGGAATGCAACGGTACCCCAATATAAAAGGGGTACCTTGCATTCAAGCTTCAGTGTGCGGCGGTAGATCGCATGAAGAGTACGTTCCGCGTTGCATGTCGCCACTGGTCCTGGACAGCCACCACAGCTCTGCACCACCGAGATGAAGATAGAAGATGCCGATGGATCCACGATGGAGAAATATGTCACTGCCTGGATGAAGACTTCTCGCCGCCTGGATCAAGACGTCTGGAATTCAGGAACTGTCAGTAGATTTCCTGGGGTTAGTGTTAGGTTTTTTTAGTGGGTTTTTATTTAAATGGGCAGTAAAAGAGCTGTATGCCCATTTAAGGGCAATACCCATACAAATGCCCCTTAACGGGCAATGGATATCTTAGGATTTTTTAGAGTTTTTTTTTATTTTGGTGGGTTGGTTGGGTGGGGAGTTTTAATTTTATGGGGGACTTAGTCATTTTTTAAGGTAAAAGAGTTGTTTAACTTAGAGCAATGCCCTACAAAAGGCCCTTTTAAAGGGCCAGTCAAGTCCAAAAAAACTTGATTTAACCCCTTAATGACAACTGACGTACCAGGTACGTCCTGCAAAAACTAGCAGTTAGTGATAATGGACGTACCTGGTACGTCAGTTGTTTAAGAGAGTGCTGGAAGCGATCGCAATTGCTTCCAGCAGCTCTCAGGGTATTGCAGTGATATGGAGGCATCCTGCAATACCTTTTAACAAGCCTCCGATGCAGAGAGAGCCACTCTGTGGCCCTCTCTGCACCGGTATCAATGGTGCAGTGTTCCGGGGGGAAGGTAAGCAAAGAGGCGGCAGCGTGCGGGCGCGCGCGTGCACGTGGGGGCCGCGCGCGTGCACGTGGGGGCCGCGCGCGCATATTAGCCATTGACACCAATGAAAAAAAAAAAGTTCAAAACATAAAAAAAAAAAAATATATATATAAAAGGATCTGGGGGGGGGGTTGGGGGTATTGAGGGGGGGGGGGGCTGCTACACTACAGAAAAGTTTATAAATATTTTTGGGGGCAAAATTTATAAATATTTTTGGGGGCAAATTGGGTACTGGCAGACAGCTGCCAGTACCCAAGATGGCGGTAATTAAGTAGCAGGGAGGGTTATAGAGCTGTTTGGTGGGGGATCAGGGAGGTTGGGGGCTAAGGCAGGGCTCCATTACAGCAGAATACATTTTTTTTAAAAAATAAAATAAAAAAAACTCCTTTTATTTAGTACTGGCAGACTTTCTGCCAGTACTTAAGATGGCGGGGACAATTGTGGGGTGGGGGAGGGAAGAGAGCTGTTTGGGAGGGATCAGGGGGTGGGATGTGTCAGGTGGGAGGCTGATCTCTACACTAAAGCTACAATTAACCCTGCCAGCGCCCTACAAGCTACCTAATTAACTCCTTCACTGCTGGGCATAATTCACGTGTTGTGCGCAGCAGCATTTAGCGGCCTTCTAATTAACAAAAAGCAACGCCAAAGCCATATATGTCTGCTATTTCTGAACAAAGGGGATCCCAGAGAAGCTTTTACAACCATTTGTGCCATAATTGCACAAACTGTTTGTAAATAATTTCAGTGAGAAACCTAAAATTGTGAAAAATTTAAAGGTTTTTTTTATTTGCTCGCATTTGGCGGTGAAATGGTGGCATGAAATATACCAAAATTGGCCTAGATCAATACTTGGAGTTGTCTACTACACTAAACTAAAGCTACAATTAACCCTACAAGCTCCCTACATGCTCCCTAATTAACCCCTTCACTGCTGGGCATAAAACACGTGTGGTGCGCAGCGGCATTTAGCGGCCTTCTAATTACCAAAAAGCAACCCCAAAGCCATATAAGTCTGCTATTTCTGAACAAAGGCGATCCCAGAGAAGCATTTACAACCATTTGTGCCATAATTGCAGAAGCTGTTTGTAAATAATTTCAGTGGGAAACCTAAAGTTTGTGACAAAATGTGTGAAAAAGTGAACATTTTTTTTAATTTGATCGCATTTGGCGGTGAAACGGTGGCATGAAATATACCAAAATGGGCCTAGATCAATACTTTGGGATGTCTTCTAAAAAAAAATATATACATGTCAATGGATATTCAGGTATTCCTTACAGATATCAGTGTTCCAATGTAACTAGCGCTAATTTTGAAAAAAAAGTGGTTTGGAAATAGTGAAGTGCTACTTGTATTTATGGCCCTATAACTTACAAAAAAAGCAAAGAACATGTAAACATTGGGTATTTCTAAACTCAGGACAAAATTTAGAAACTATTTAGCATGGGTGTTTTTTAGTGGTTGTAGATGTGTAACAGATTTTGGGGGTCAAAGTTAGAAAAAGTGTGTTTTTTCCATTTTTTCCTCATATTTTATAAATTTTTTTATAGTAAATTATAAGATATAATGAAAATAATGGTATCTTTAGAAAGTCCATTTAATGGCGAGAAAAACGGTATATAATATGTGTGGGTACAGTAAATGAGTAAGAGGAAAATTACAGCTGAACACAAACACCACAGAAATGTAAAAATAGCCATTGTCATTAAGGGTAAGAAAATTGAAAAATGGTCCGGTCATTAAGGGGTTAAATAGGGCATGTAATTTTAAACAACTGCCCACTTTACTTTATCACCAATTTTGCTTTGTTCTCTTGGTATTCTTAGTTGAAAGCTAAACCTAGGAGATGCATATGCTAATTTCTTAGACCTTGAAGACTGCCTCTAAATTGAATGCATTTTGACCACTAGTGGGCATTGGTTCATGTGTTTCATATAGATAACATTGAGCTCAAGGTAATTACAGAGGTAAAAGGTGTATTATTATAACTGTGTTGGTTTTGCAAAACTGGAGAATGGGTAATAAAGAGATTATGGGGCATATTTATCAAGGTTTGGCGGACCTGATCCGACACTGCGGATCAGGTCCGGCAGACCTCGCTGAATACGGCGAGCAATACACTTGCCGTATTCAGCATTGCACCAGCAGCTCACAAGAGCTGCTGGTGCAACGCCGCCCCCTGCAGACTCGCGGCCAATGGGCCGCCAGCAGGGGGGTGTCAATCAACCTGATCGTACTCGATCGGGTTGTATTGTGGCGATGTCTGTCCACCTGCTCAGAGCAGGCGGACAGGTTATGGAGCAGCGTTCTTTGTGACCGCTGCTTCATAACTGCTGTTTCTGGCGAGTTTGAAGACTCGCCAGTAACAGGGGCCATCAAGCTCCATACGGAGCTTATTAAATAGAGCCCTATCTTTTTTTTTAAACAACAAAAATTCTGGTATTGACTGTCCCTTTAAGGGCTATTGGTAGTTTATTGTTAGGTTAGGGGTGTTTTTATTTTGGGGTGGCTTTTTTGTTTTTATAGGGCTATTAGATTAGCTGTAATTTTTATTATTTTTGTAATCTTAGTGTTTTTTTATTTTCCCTAATTTTAGCGCTTTTACTTTTTTTTAATGTTAGATTTTTTTTATTTTTTTGTTTTTTTTAATCTTGTAATTAATAGTTTTTTTTATTTGTAATTTATTTTCTTAAACTAGTTATGTTAGGTTTATTTATAGTTTAATCTTACGGCTAGATTTAGAGTTTTGTCGGTAACGACCCGCGTAGCTAACGCATGCTTTTTTCCCCCCGCACCTTTTAAATACCGCTGGTATTTAGAGTTCACAGAAGGGCTGCGTTAGGCTCCAAAAAGGGAGCGTAGAGCATAATTTACCGCCATTGCAACTCTCAATACCAGCGGTGCTTACGGATGCGGCCAGCTTCAAAAACGTGCTCGTGCACGATTCCCCCATAGAAAACAATGGGGCCGTTTGAGCTGAAAAAAAAAATAACACCTGCAAAAAAGCAGCGTTCAGCTCTTAACACAGCCCCATTGTTTCCTATGGGGAAAAAGTTTCTAAGTCTGCACCTAAGTCTAAACACCCCTAACCTTACACTTATTAACCCCTAATCTGCCGCCCCCGCTATCGCTGACCCCTGCATATTTTTTTTAACCCCTAATCTGCCGCTCCGTACACCGCCGCAACCTACATTATACCTATGTACCCTAATCTGCTGCCCCTAACACCGCCGACCCCTATATTATATTTATTAACCCCTAATCTGCCCCCCACAACGTCGCCGCCAGCTACCTACAATAATTAACCCCTAATCTGCCGACCTCACCGCTACTATAATAAATGTATTAACCCCTAATCCGCCTCACTAACCCTATAATAAATAGTATTAACCCCTAATCTGCCCTCCCTAACATCGCTGACACCTAACTTCAAGTATTAACCCCTAATCTGCCGACCGGACCTCACCGCTACTCTAATAAATGTATTAACCCCTAAAGCTAAGTCTAACCCTAACACTAACACCCCCTTAAATTAAATATAATTTAAATCTAACGAAATAAATTAACTCTTATTAAATAAATTATTCCTATTTAAAGCTAAATACTTACCTGTAAAATAAACCCTAATATAGCTACAATATAAATTATAATTATATTGTAGCTATTTTAGGATTAATATTTATTTTACAGGCAACTTTGTATTTATTTTAACCAGGTAAAGTAAATCGGAATTCGAGGGACACCATCTTGGATGACGTCATTTAAAGGAACCTTCATTCGGACTTAGGACGTCGGAAGAAGAGGATGGATCCGTGCCGGAGGTCTTCAAGATGGAGCCGCTCGTCATCGGATGAAGATAGAAGATGCCGCTTGGATGAAGATGGTTGCCGGTCCGGATCTCCTCTTCTGCCCGGATAGGATGAAGACTTTGGAGCCTCTTCTGGACTTCTTCTTGCCGCTTGATAGAAGACTTCAGCTGGATGATGGATCTCCAGCCCCCGCTTGGGCTTGGATGAAGATTTCGGAGCCTGGACGGATCGTTGATACCTGGCGAGGTGAAGATAAGGTAGGAAGATCTTCAGGGGCTTAGTGTTAGGTTTATTTAAGGGGGGTTTGGGTTAGATTAGGGGTATGTGGGTGGTGGGTTGTAATGTTGTGGGGGGGTATTGTGTTTATTTTTCCAGGCAAAAGAGCTGAATTATTTGGGGCATGCCCCGCAAAAGGCCCTTTTAAGGGCTGGTAAGGTAAAAGAGCTTTTCTATTTTAATTTTAGAATAGGGTAGGGCATTTTTTTATTTTGGGGGGCTTTGTTATTTTATTAGGGGGCTTAGAGTAGGTGTAATTAGCTTAAAATTGTTGTAATATTTTTATTATGTTTGTAATTAATTTTTTTATTTTTTGTAACTTAGCTTTTTTTATTTTTTGTACTTTAGTTAGTTTATTTAATTGTATTTATTTGTAGGTATTTCATGTAATTAATTTATTGATAGTGTAGTGTTAGATTTAATTGTAGGTATTTTATTTAATTAATTTATTGATAGTGTAGTGTTAGGTTTAATTGTAACTTAGGTTAGGATTTATTTTACAGGTAATTTTGTAATTATTTTAACTAGGTAGCTATTAAATAGTTATTAACTATTTAATAGCTATTGTACCTGGTTAAAATAAATACAAAGTTGCCTGTAAAATAAATATTAATCCTAAAATAGCTACAATATAATTATAATTTATATTGTAGCTATATTAGGGTTTATTTTACAGGTAAGTATTTAGCTTTAAATAGGAATAATTTATTTAATAAGAGTTAATTTATTTCGTTAGATTTAAATTATATTTAACTTAAGGGGGTGTTAGTGTTAGGGTTAGACTTAGCTTTAGGGGTTAATACATTTATTAGAGTAGCGGTGAGGTCCGGTCGGCAGATTAGGGGTTAATACTTGAAGTTAGGTGTCAGCGATGTTAGGGAGGGCAGATTAGGGGTTAATACTATTTATTATAGGGTTTAACATAACTTTCTTTTCCCCATAGACATCAATGGGGTTGTGTTACGGCGATCGCCATTCCGTTTTTTTTCTGACACTTTCTCCTCATTAATGTCTATGGGGGAAAGCGTGCACGAGCACGTAAAGTCAGGCTTTGGGTTTTGTGCGGTATGGAGCTTAACACACTATAATGCACAACAAAAGAAGGTTTTTCAGTAACTTGTAATGGCAGCGCTATCGAAAATGCGATATCTCTCTTATTTACACACCCGGTTTAGCACAAAACTTGTAATCTTGGTGTTAGGTAGATAACATGGTCCCTTTTCTTCCCAGGGAGTTAATAAGAAGTAATTATATCAGATAAAGCAAACCATAGTCGCTGCTGCTCGCTCACCTACAGTAACACTTTATTTAATTAGATTATTTCATGACCCTCTTCCCTCTAATTGCACTACACATTGCAGTAACAAGGCATCATTCCCTCTAATTGTTATACATATTGCAGTAACAAGGCATCATTCCCTCTAATTGCACTACATATTGCAGTAACAAGGCATCATTCCCTCTAATTGTTATACACATTGCAGTAACAAGGCATCATTCCCTCTAATTGCACTACACATTGCAGTAACAAGGCATCATTCCCTCTAATTGCACTACACATTGCAGTAACAAGGCATCATTCCCTCTAATTGTACTACACATTGCAGTACAAAGGCATCATTCCCTCTAATTGTTATACACATTGCAGTAACAAGGCATCATTCCCTCTAATTGTACTACACATTGCAGTAACAAGACATCATTGCCTCTAATTGTAATACACATTGCAGTAACAAGGCATCATTTCCTCTAATTGTTATACACATTGCAGTAACAAGGCATCATTCCCTCTAATTGTTATACACATTGCAGTAACAAGGCATCATTCCCTCTAATTGTACTACACATTGCAGTACAAAGGCATCATTCCCTCTAATTGTTATACACATTGCAGTAACAAGGCATCATTCCCTCTAATTGTACTACACATTGCAGTAACAAGACATCATTCCCTCTAATTTTATACACATTGCAGTAACAAGGCATCATTCCCTCTAATTGTTATACACATTGCAGTAACAAGGCATCATTCCCTCTAATTGTACTACACATTGCAGTAAAAAGGCATCATTCCCTCAAATTGTTATACACATTGCAGTAACAAGGCATCATTCCCTCTAATTGTACTACACATTGCAGTAACAAGGCATCATTCCCTCTCATAGTTATACACATGGCAGTAACAAGGCATCATTCCCTCTAATTGCACTACATATTGCAGTAACAAGGCATCATTCCCTCTAATTGTTATACACATTACAGTAACAAGGCATCATTCCCTCTAATTGCACTACACATTGCAGTAACAAGGCATCATTCCTTCTAATTGCACTACACATTGCAGTAACAAGGCATCATTCCCTCTAATTGCACTACACATTGCAGTAACAAGGCATCATTCCCTCTAATTGTTATACAAATTGCAGTAACAAGGCATCATTCCCTCTAATTGCACTACACATTGCAGTAACAAGGCATCATTCCCTCTAATTGCTCTACACATTGCAGTAACAAGGCATCATTCCCTCTAATTGTACTACACATTGCAGTAACAAGGCATCATTCCCTCTAATTACACTACACATTGCAGTAACAAGGCATCATTCCCTCTAATTGTTATACACATTGCAGTAACAAGGCATCATTCCCTCTAATTGTTATACACATTGCAGTAACAAGGCATCATTCCCTCTAATTGTTATACACATTGCAGTAACAAGGCATCATTCCCTCTAATTGTTATACACATTGCAGTAACAAGTCATCATTCCCTCTAATTGTTATACATATTGCAGTAACAAGGAATCAGTCCCTCTAATTGTTATACACATTGCAGTAACAAGGCATCATTCCCTCTAATTGTTATACATATTGCAGTAACAAGGAATCAGTCCCTCTAATTGTTATACACATTGCAGTAACAAGGCATCATTCCCTCTAATTGCACTACACATTGCAGTAACAAGGCATCATTCCCTCTAATTGTTATACACATTGCAGTAACAAGGCATCATTCCCTCTAATTGCACTACACATTGCAGTAACAAGGCATCATTCCCTCTAATTATATCTCTCTCCTTCAGACACATTCTCTCTCAAAACACAGAAAAAAAACACAGACTTTTTCACTCAACTGCTTCAATTGCCATCTAACTTACTACAGACACATTCTCTCTCAGAACACAGAAAAAAACCACAGACTTTTTCACTCAACTGCTTTAATTGCCATCTAACTTACTACAGACACATTCTCTCTCAGAACACAGAAAAAAAACACAGACTTTTTCACTCAACTGCTTCAATTGCCATCTAACTTACTACAGGTAGCCTTCTGGAAAACAGCTTCCCTCCCACCCACCCACCCCAAGCTCATTTCCTCATTTCCTCATTTATAGATAGTCTCCCACACAACTTTCACACTCCTGAAATGACAGGTGCAAACACTGATCAGCACATCCTTCCATTCCCTTAACCCCATAGAATACACAGTACTTTTATTATATTATGTTTCATATACCTTTTGTTCCCTTATGCAATTGTTACAGTAATTCTGTGTCTTATGTTTTTAACTGGTTCCCAATTCTGTAAAAATGCTCAATATATTCATATTCCTTTTTGCTACCCTTTGTCTCTATAACAAACTACACTATTCAATTACTCCTTCTCAGTGGCGTCGCTACAGGGGGGCAAGGGGGGCATTTGCCCCTCTAGATTATGGCTTGCCCCCCGTCAGCCCCCCCGCCAGACCCGGCACTTGCATAATGCTGCAGGAGGAGTGTAGTATTTTTTTTTAATTGTTCTTTGTTTTTTATTTTTAGTGAGTCTAGATTATCATGAGAATGAATGAGGGTAGGTATTTGTGCAGCGGCACTGCGGCAGTGTGCCTCCCACCCCGACCCATGTTCACCTCGTGATGGCTCACACACTGGCGCAGCACCACGCACGGCACTCAATATACCCAATCCATGTGCATGATGCTGGCGCTGGCGCTATTTTCTCCTCCTCCACACCAGTTCCAGCCCTGAGCCAGAATAGAAAAGAATAATACAGCGCTAAAATCCAAAGGTTTATCTAAGCCACTCTCCTGCCACCTCCCCTAGATGGCAAAATTATAAAACTCACCAAAAAACGTAAATGAGAGGGCGCTAAAAGCTAAGAGAAACCAGCACACTTAATCAGCATTAATTAGGCATTCATAATGAAGAAAACAATACACCAAGTAATTTAAAAGGTTTACTATCAAAGATAAATTGCACAATATGCGGGACGTCTCCCTGCAAAGGATAAATATTACAAATAAAATAAATCAAAAGAAAAGTACTATATGGAATACCACCCTAAAAATTAAAAAATGTAAAAATGAAAAAATATCAAAAATCAAAAAACGAAAATCCAAAAAACAATATTGCTGGCTAAGAGAATATCCAATCAAAGGAAGCGTCAAATGTTCCTCTTTATTGCTGTGGGATCCAGTGTGTATCAGTGTTGGAAAGCAAATGTTACTAGTTAGAAAGTGTCAATATAGTAGTTACTCCTTATGTTTGTATCAACTCTTCAAGTGTTAACACATATTGCAATTATTTCCCATAATCTTATGTGTAAGCCAAAATACTGCTTCAGTATATGCAGAATGTGCAGTAGGTGAAACTTTGTTTATCAAAAAGGTATATTTGGATCACTTCAGATAAATGAGTATTGACTCCGTGAGCCTTGTTCGTCAGTCACTAATTATTAGTATTGTATACACTTCTCACCTTAACAGTCTGCTATATGTCTGTTTACTTAGCAAAACAACTTATACTTTTTACCGGAACTTTTCCTCGCCAAGCGCGATGACACTCTTGAACGGCTGTGTGCCAAATGATCACTTTTGACAGGCAGCTTGGGGTAATACCGGAATCTTTTCCTCGCCAAGTTCGATGACAATCTTAAACAGCTGTGTATCAGATGACCACACTTGACAGGCAGCTGGGGTAGTGCCGGAATCTTTTCTTCTCCGAAACCGTTACCTCTCCAGTCAGCGTCTTTCGAGATTTTCACCTCCGTTGGTTATATGCAGCTGTAGCAAAAGGGTAATCAGCTGAGCTGATATTGTGAAGCAACCTCCGCTCTTAGCGTATTTCATGCGCGGGTAATCTACTAGGTACCTAGTTGTAAGTTCTTGACAGGGTCAGCAACTCTCTTTCTCTACGCGTTTCACCCGTGTAGATGGGCTTTCTCAAGATGACAGTTGCTCCCGGAACTCATGTTTAAAAATCCGCTGCTGTGTTTCGATTGGATGATCATTTTCCTCAATTAGATCTTAAGGTGAGTTGCTTGTTAAGGTGGTATGTAGAGTTACAGAGCAAAACTTTTTTGCTGCAACATTTGAATATTAGTCATTAAAAGAGTTTCTGTAGGTTTTTACTGGTCCCAGGGAATTTCGATTATTTGACATGGGTTATATCCGTACATTAAAGTTTTTCTTCAAAATACTATTTGAAGTATAAAGTGCAAAATACATTAACAGAAAAACATTATTAGGGTGGTATATTCCATTAGGTGGTATTCCATAGTCTAAACAAATTATTCTAAATAAAAGGAGTTAGTAATCAGATTGTACTCTGTATTCTTTACTAACTTCTAAATGTGATATCTTTTATGGACTTTATTTATTAGAATTTGTCCTCCTGGAGGCACATTTTAAGATATATAGCAGTACTATTAAAATGTCCATACCTGGCTTTATCATAAAATTGTGTTTTTTTGTTTTTTTCTCTGTAGTACATATTATTAGAAATTTGGGAGAATTAGTTGTATATAAAAAACAGTAGATGTGGATTGGTCACTTTGGGCTTATACTTCACATATAATCTATAATTTTGGGGGGCCTCTCTTGCTTTTAGACTCCTAGAAATGGTGATAGGTCCATTTCTGAATTTAGACC
Organism: Bombina bombina; assembly: GCF_027579735.1. Lineage (NCBI taxonomy): Eukaryota > Metazoa > Chordata > Amphibia > Anura > Bombinatoridae > Bombina > Bombina bombina. Next base: position 19,545,075 of record NC_069501.1, on the reverse strand, counting down.
TCTTGGATGGAGGGTGTCAAATTGATATATAAGCTCAGATTCCTTCTTTAATAACTTTTTTTCGAAATTGCCCCCTCTCCAGTCTCCTCTCACTATATGTATACCCCAAAATTTGAAGTGTTGCAGACTATTATTGTGGGTTTCCCTAAAATGCTTATAGAGATGGGTATCCAGATTACCCTTTTCGATGTTGCAGAGATGCTCTCTAATCCTATCTCGTAGCATTCTAGTGGTTTCACCAATATAGAATAAATTACAAGAGCATTTAATAAGGTATATCACCCCTTTTTGTGAGCATCTAATAATGTCTTTAATGTTGCAATCTTCTCCTGTTCTTGCTATATGAACCTTGCTACTTTTATTGCTGTATCTGCAAGCCCTACATAGATGACAGGGGAAGAACCCTTTTAGGTTGTGGCCTTGCAAATCTCGATCAATTAAACTAGTGCCCTCTTTCTTTAGTTCACTAGGTGCCAAAATTTGTTTTAAGTTTTTTGCTTTCCTAAATATAATTTTCGGTTTATAAGCTACCATATCTCCTATTAGAGGATCTTTTTTGACTATGTGCCAATGTCTATTGATTGCTTTCCTTATTGCTTGATGGTTTTCACTATAGTCAGTAATGAATGCTACATTGTATTCATTATTATCAGTTTGGATATTGGACATATTTTTATCTTTATATTGTAGAAGAGTGCTTCTTTCTGTTGTTGCTGCTCTATTAATGGCTCCTTCCAGTTCTTGCTCTGAATAACCCCTATCATGGAATCTTTGTTGCAAGATATTAGTCTGTGTCTGGAAATCAATTTGTCTAGAGCAATTTTTCTTAATTCTAAGAAATTGTCCTGTTGGTATATTTTCTTTCCATCTCTTATGATGGCAACTTTTCTTATGCACGTAATTATTGCAATCAACTTTTTAAAAAAATGTTCTGGTTGCAATATTGCCATCATCTATAAATAGTTCTAGATCCAAAAACGAGATAGAGGTCCTACTATACTCATAGGTAAAGTGTAGACCTCTATCATTGATGTTCATTGCTTGAAAGAAGAGTTTTAAATTATCTTCGGATCCTCGCCATATAATTAGAATGTCATCTATGTACCGTTTGAAGAGCATGAGGTCCGCGCCAAATTCATGTGTGTTGAGAAAATGGTCTTCCCAATCACCCATGAAGATATTAGCATAACTTGGCGCGAACCTCGTGCCCATCGCGGTACCTTCGAGCTGGAGATAGTATTTCCCATTAAATTCAAAGTAATTATTCTCTAAAATAAATTTTATCCCTTTCAGGATAAATTGACTTAGCTGTGTACTGACATTAGCATCTTTACTGAGAATGTTTTCCACAGCTTGTATACCTTTATTGTGGTCTATAACTGTATACAATGAGGTAACATCGCTTGTGGCGAGAATAAAGTTATCCTCCCATCTAATATTTTCCACCAATTGGAGCACCTGTGTAGAGTCCCTCAAATAAGTATTTAAGTTTTTAACATATTTCTGAAGATAAACATCAACATATTTAGATAGATTTGAACTAATGGAGCCAATGCCGGAGATGATAGGTCTCCCAGGAGGGTTTGTAAGACTTTTGTGCACCTTTGGTAGAAAATAAAAGATGGGAGTTCTTGGAAATTCAGGATATAGGAATTTAAACTCATTGTCATTAAGAATCCCACCTTCCCTTCCTTCTTTCAAAATATCCAAAAGATTATTCGTAATTCGTTTAATCGGATTAAGATCTAATATCTTATAGGTTTTGGAGTCACTGAGTATCCTATTTGCCTCTGATATATAATTGACTTTATCCATAATTACAACCCCCCCCACCCTTATCAGCCGGTTTTATAACTACTTCCTTATTTGATTGTAATTTCTCAATGATATCTCTATCTTTTCTTGTTAAGTTAAAATTCGGTATCACTTTCTTAGGATTAAAGTCCTTTAGGTCTTTAAGGACCATTTTTTCGAAAGTCTCTAAATTGGAGCCTTTAGCATGAGTAGGATAGAATTTTGATAATGGTTTCAAATTGGTGTGTGTAGTGTCTTCCACCTTATCTGTAATAGTCTGAGGAAATCTGGAAGGATTGATCTGCCTCTCAATAGGATTCTTCAAGAAAAAGCGTTTTAAAGTTAGTTTTCTAACAAATTGTTTTACATGTATATGGGTATTGAACTTATTCATTGTGGCAGTAGGGGCAAAGGACATACCCAAGGAGAGCACTCTTTTTTCATCTTCATCTAGTTCTTTATCACTTAAATTAAAGATCCCTGTGTTTTCTGTCTTTATTTCACTCTTTTTGCCTCTCCTTCTACTCTTTCCTCCCCTTTGTCCTCTAGTTGTCTTTTCCTGTGATTTAAAGGTGTGTAAAATCTCTCTCTCTTTTCTACAGCTACCAGATTTTTTGAAGTGCCCTCCCTTAGAGGGCTGTTGTCTAAAAAATCTTTTTCAGTGAGATTTATTTGGTGATCTACATTATCTTGTACTTCGCTGAGTGGTAGATATCTATTTTTAGTTTTAATGTGCCAATCTTCAGGGTTTCTTCTTTGTGATCTATCATTCTGGTGATACTCATTAGAATTATAACCATCATAGGAGTGTCTTGGAGGTCTATTATATGACCATTGGTTGTGATAACCATTAGGATTTCTATTTTCATATTGATGGAATCTATTTCTATTTGTATAATTGTCTCTGTTGTTTTGAAATGATCTAAAATCTACATCGTTGTCTGTGTTATGTTGTTGCATTCTATAATAATTTTGATAGTTACGTCTATTGTATTGATTATATGGTTGGAATTGACGTTTATTTCCATAATTGGATTGATAACTCCAATTTGAATTATTGTAACTATGTTCATAAAAATCTGTATCAGGAGGGTCTCTTCTGTATTGAACATCTCTATAATTCCTTTCTCTGTAATTGTCATTATTTCTATCTTTAAATGTTCCCTGTGGTCTAAATCCTCTGTCTCTTTGTTTCCTGTTTGGGTTGGTTTGATCCCAATCATCCTGTTTGGGTGTGTCCATATTTTCATTTATAACCTTTTGATCCTTATTCTGTTCCACTAAATCATTCCTATCCCTCTCTAACTTCCTCCATTTTACATCTAAAAGTCCATGTTTTAATTCTGTTAATTTCTTAACTAAGTTATTTTGTCTTTCTTTAAAATTAGGATGTTCTTTCCTTGTTTCTAATTTATTTTTAAAATCTATAATTTGGGTGTTGATTTCACCTAGGGTTTCTTTTCTGGATTTCTTTAAAATCCCTATCAAATTATGTGATGCTTCTTTTAAAACTAAATCCCATTCATTCTGGTGGATCTTACTTAAAGTGAAAGTGCAAGCTTTTTTGAATTTAAGACCTCTAGGTATTAAATCAAGATCAGTGTATTTGTCTAAAAATACCAACTCCATTTTCTGTTTAATTTCCTTCACCATTAGTTTATCTAATTCATTCACTAACTGATTAAAGTCCAAAGTGTTACTATGTGTTTGTTCATCTGTGATATTCGTGTTAGTGAGTTCATTCAAAAGATTATCCCTAAAAGAAAAAAGTTCAGGTTCCATAATGTGTATCAAAATTTAAAGTGTAATACGAAAATTGATGTGTATCAAAAATTAAAGTGCAATATAAACCTCTTGTGATTATACTAAGACTTTTTGATAAAAACTAGTTTAAAAAACGTTTATAAATTGTGACAAAACGATTATAAATGTGTGATTAAAGCTGCTAGTATAACATGGAGAAATAACAGGAATAGAAAAGAATAATACAGCGCTAAAATCCAAAGGTTTATCTAAGCCACTCTCCTGCCACCTCCCCTAGATGGCAAAATTATAAAACTCACCAAAAAACGTAAATGAGAGGGCGCTAAAAGCTAAGAGAAACCAGCACACTTAATCAGCATTAATTAGGCATTCATAATGAAGAAAACAATACACCAAGTAATTTAAAAGGTTTACTATCAAAGATAAATTGCACAATATGCGGGACGTCTCCCTGCAAAGGATAAATATTACAAATAAAATAAATCAAAAGAAAAGTACTATATGGAATACCACCCTAAAAATTAAAAAATTTAAAAATGAAAAAATATCAAAAATCAAAAAACGAAAATCCAAAAAACAATATTGCTGGCTAAGAGAATATCCAATCAAAGGAAGCGTCAAATGTTCCTCTTTATTGCTGTGGGATCCAGTGTGTATCAGTGTTGGAAAGCAAATGTTACTAGTTAGAAAGTGTCAATATAGTAGTTACTCCTTATGTTTGTATCAACTCTTCAAGTGTTAACACATATTGCAATTATTTCCCATAATCTTATGTGTAAGCCAAAATACTGCTTCAGTATATGCAGAATGTGCAGTAGGTGAAACTTTGTTTATCAAAAAGGTATATTTGGATCACTTCAGATAAATGAGTATTGACTCCGTGAGCCTTGTTCGTCAGTCACTAATTATTAGTATTGTATACACTTCTCACCTTAACAGCCTGCTATATGTCTGTTTACTTAGCAAAACAACTTATACTTTTTACCGGAACTTTTCCTCGCCAAGCGCGATGACACTCTTGAACGGCTGTGTGCCAAATGATCACTTTTGACAGGCAGCTTGGGGTAATACCGGAATCTTTTCCTCGCCAAGTTCGATGACAATCTTAAACAGCTGTGTATCAGATGACCACACTTGACAGGCAGCTGGGGTAATGCCGGAATCTTTTCTTCTCCGAAACCGTTACCTCTCCAGTCAGCGTCTTTTGAGATTTTCACCTCCGTTGGTTATATGCAGCTGTAGCAAAAGGGTAATCAGCTGAGCTGATATTGTGAAGCAACCTCCGCTCTTAGCGTATTTCACGCGCGGGTAATCTACTAGGTACCTAGTTGTAAGTTCTTGACAGGGTCAGCAACTCTCTTTCTCTACGCCAGGTCACGTTCCTTCACAGCACAAGGAACAGGACCGGAGGCTCTCTGGAGACTGGAGAGGAAGGAGGAGCCGGCCAGCTGGTGCTGTGTGTTCAGGAAGAGCAGAGAGCGCACTCAGCGCAGGGGAAGGACAGCAGAGCAGCACCAGCAGGCACTGGCTGTGTGTGTCTGGCAGTGGCATTCAGTGGCAGCCGGCTGGGCCCAGCACAGAAAGACCTTGACGACGAAGATAGTTAGAGAAGATCATCTGATTTCGGTAAGACAGAGAATACATCATGAGTCACTGTTTCGGATAGAGTGTGTGTAAACTTAAAAAAAATAAAAACTCCCCAAATTTACTGTTACCTCTATTGCCACTTTATATCTTCTTGGTAATTTGGGTGTGCAACAGACTAGTACGGCACAGATTAACCAGTGCATTAATGCAAGACACCAATCCTAATAATATACTATTTTCATGTATTAGTTACCCAGGCCACTTTATCATAAGTATATACTGATAAAGCAAAGGTGACATTTGCAATGTTTGGATTCCTTTCTTGGCCAACTAACATGTTTTGGAAAACTTCCAGTATGTGTTGTGGACTAATTTTATTTAGCTACAACTTTCACATATATAGTGTATGAACTTTGGATTGAGTCTGATTGTGCTTTTCTCTCTTTAAAGTTTAAAAGGGCACAACATTTTTTGAGTCTTTGTTTTGGTAAATAAATATTTCTGTATTTAAATAAAACAACTTTTAGGTTTATAGAGGTATGTCCCTGTTCGCCAATAGAGATGTCAGAGACTGCAGGTCAAATATCATTAAAAAAAGCATAACCAAGCTGCAGCACCGCCATACTTTTACATTACATAATTTTACTAGAGTTCAGGTCAGGAGGGAAACGTTTTTCAGAAAAGAAGGAAAAACAGAGAAAAAAAATCAGATCATATAATGAATGTAAATGTTAGAATATTTCATCTTTATTTTTAGTAAAACTATGTACTTTAACATAAGATTATATATTTCCATTATAACACAAACCACAAATTAGCAATTTCTTTTAGGACTCAGTAAACAGTATTTATTTTTAAACAATATTATCAAGGATGGATTGTCTTGGGTATAAAAAAATCAATACAGAACAGAAGTTATAGTTGCTAATATTAAATTGTGTATTAAAATACACACACAAAAAATACTTCTGATATAGCACTTTATTTCCATTATTGAGCAGTAATCAATATTTATTATAACAAATTAGTTTGCATTCATATTATGGTAGACACTGAAGTGTGCATGTCATATAGCTACAACAAACATTTGAAAATATTGCTGCTATATAGTGCTCAAGACACATGTACACTTCTGAGTCTACCACAGTATTATGCTCTCTTGGATACCAAGAGAAGAAATGGGTCAATAAGTAAATCAGTTTATATATTTTGTATTGTATCTGCTGTCTGAATCAGGAAAGTTTCTTTTTTTACTCCCACGCCTCTTTAAAGAATCAAACTATCATGAGCAATCTGAGATCGTTTCATATCCAGACCTTACCAAGTCAAAATTAAACTTTCATGATTCAGATAGCGCAGCAATTTTAAGCAACTTTCTAATTTACTTTTATAATTCTTTCTTCATTCTCTTGGTATCTTTATTTAAAAAAGCAAGAATGTCAGCTTAGGAGCTGGGCCATTTTTGGTTCAGCACCTGGGTAGCGGTGGCTACATTTAGACACCAAACTTAAATCGCTACCCAGCTGCTGAACCAAAAATAGGCTAGCTCCTAAGCTTACATTCTTGCTTTTTCAAATAAAGATACCAAGAGAATGAAGAAACATTAATAATAGGTGTAAATGATAAAGTTGCTTAAAATTGCTGTTCTATCTAAATCATGAAAGTTTAATTTTTATTAGACTATCCGTTTAACATCCTGATTGTGAATTACTAGACAAAAAAGGTATAACATATTACCACATTGGAACTATAGAATTTACTAGTAAACTTAAAGGGACATGAAACCCACATTTCTTTCTTTCGTGATTTAGACAGAACATACAATTTTAAACAACTTTCCAGTTTACTTTTAATATCAAATTTGTTTCATTCTCTTGGTATCATTTGTTGAAGGAGCAGTAATTCACTACTGGTTGCTAACTGAACACATGGGTGAGCCAATGACAATCAGTATATATATGCAGCCACCAATCAGCAATTGAGGAAGAAAGGAAAACTCAACAGCTTGTCTTTTAAGTATTAGGTTAGTACAATAAAAAGCTATTATTGCATACCACATTACTCTGGTATTTAGGAATCTTATTTATATATATATTTATTTAGTTTATTTTCAATGGTATGATTTAAGGCTGTGACACACTGCAAGCGATACGGCGCGAGGCGAAGCAGCTGCTTTGCTCCGTGTTGCATCGATTCTGAAGATCAAATATTTTATCTCTGAGCCCTCAGCTACGCGACCTGACGCAGCAGAGTGCTCAGAGATGAAAAGGCAGGACACACTGAGTACGCACAGCCGCATGTACACGCTGCGCGCCGCTCCACTTGCAGTGTGTCACAGCCTTAAGTGATGAAAATTATTAGTGCCCCCCCAGTTTTGACTGTGGTATCTTATGTGCCCCCCCTATATATTGTTCCTAGAGTCGCCACTGGTGGTTGTGTTTGTTTCATCAAAAAATTAGCTAGACAAATTACATGGAATTCACAACATAGACATTATGTACTATTATATTCTTCTCATTCAGTTTCACTTGACATGACTTGGCTTCCTAATCTGATTTGAATGACGCATAGATTAATTTGATATAAATATTGTACACTTGTACTTTTTTTTCTTATTTTCTAGGACACTCCTCTCTCTTTTTTCTTGGTGTCTGGATGAAATTCTTTTGATTAGCACTTGGGCTCTTCTCAATTGATCGACCTGACATGCTAAGGCCTTGTGACAAGTTTACCTATGGTTGCTGCACTTCCTACCTGCAAACAACTGTTTGTTTGTCATCTGCTGTCTACTTGTTTCATCCTATAATTATCCTTTGGCCTTCTCAATGGTTAAATACACTCTTGCTTGTAAGCATATACATTATTACACATTATGTATTTCTTGCTGGGACTGCTCATAAAGACTTTATTGCTTTTATTTCTGTGCTGACAGTTTTCTGCTCCAACTTTCTCTTACTCTATACAGAGGTAGTTGTGAACTAAACTTTCTATGCAATGAAATTGCTGCTGATCAGGTTTTTGCAATCAAGACCTGGACATGTTTCCTTGTGACTGTGTTTCTGCCTTACGTTGTCTGTTGGAACATTCTGTATTGTAGTATATGACATCAAATCCACTGACTCTTGTTTGAAATATGTCTGGTAGTTTCTTTTTTGTTTGCCCTCAGTGCTTTATCATTGGGATTGTGTCTTTGACAAAAAGAGTGGGGGAATGTGGAGTTATAAAATATAAGTTTTGTAGGATAAGATAGAATTTGAATAAGGATTTATATTGGTCAGGATTTAGTTATTAGTGGGTTAAATCCCTTTGAAGGACATTACATTTAGAACAGTGACATTTCCATTCAGAATAGTTGCTGATGTCAATCAAAAACACTATTTAGTGCTAGATAGGAAACAAGTTATTTTAAATGACTATAAAATAATGCTATTGAACTACACATGAGTAAAGTTAAAAAGGAATCATCTATGGGTCAGGTAAATTCATGAAGTGTTAAAAGCATCTTAAGATATATATAATTAGCCTTTCACTTATGGTATAGACAAAGCTGATTTGTCTAAGATGTACATAAATACAGTGAACTGGAACTAAAATGTTGTTATTTGATGACTTCCGATCTCAACGTATTGTATTAATTGTTACTTGTAGTGATAATTTATAAATAGATTTGTATCAACTAATATTTGATAGTTATAATTATTGTTTAATCTGTTAACATAACCCAGATTAAATGTTGTCTATAACTAGTAAATCTAGTCAAGGCATAAATACTTATAACTAAAGAATAATTCTCACTGCATCTTTCTCTCTCTCTTTCTGCGAGATCAAACACCTGTTGCTAATCACACATTAGTGACAGCCCCTAGTCTGACTACGACAGCCCCAACTGTTGTAGTTAATATCTAGTCAGAGAGGCTCGGCAGCTACAATCAGGAGTAAAGCTGGTGTCATTTTGTATTTGATTACATTTCTGAAATGTAATAAGATTTGATTTTCAAACATTTCCCACATTCAGAAAATAAAAATGCTTTCCCTCTTGTATGAATTTTCTGATTTCTATTAAAAATTGATTTCTCAATAAAACATTTCCCACATTCAGAAATTGTAAACGCTTTCTCTCCTGTATGAATTTGTTTTAATATGTAATAAGATATGATTTCATAGTAAAATATTTCCCACATTCAGAACATGAAAATATTTTCTCTCCTGTATGCATTTTCTAATGCCTGATAAGATCTGATTTTAAAATAAAAAATTTCCCACATACATAGAAACATAGTAAATATACTTAAGTCCATCAAGTTGAACCTATACAAATCTAATATACTTTCAAAAAAGCTCCAGTTGCATTTAAATTAATGCCATAAAAAAGTGGGCATAAAATCTTGGCTGTATTTAACATCCAGAAGATTAATTTAGCAAAAAAGGTTTGTGCAGCTTAATTACAAAAAGGAAGTAATATCCATATTACACTTCCAATTTAACACAAGCGTTCATATTCCTGAATTCTGTTTCTGGCCAGAAATGTATCCAAACCATTTTTAAATGTATCTAAGATATTGGCATTCAAAACCTCCTTTGGAAATGAGTTACACAATTTTATTGTTCTTACAGTGAAACGTTTAATTTGCAGGAGATTAAATCTCCTTTCTGCCAGCCTTAAATTGTGCCCTAATTAATTATGCAAAGAGATTTTATGTTACATAACATTACATCTAGTGAAGATTTTACTCCCAAACCCCAATTAGCACAAATGTGAACGATCTATGTAAAGAACTAGAGAACCTCCTCTCAATAGAAATTAAACACACTATTGCAGTGACGTGCAGTGACGTCAGAGGCTGGTGAGGCACTAGATATGATACGCCGGAGAAACACATATGCCGCGGGCCGCACGTACCCCCAACAGGGCAGGTTTTAATTATAGCTGAACCAGTGCATACCTCAATATGCAATTGCACTGCACAGTTTGCACTTAATGACAGGTGGAAAGCTGGAAGCCAAAACAATATAAGTACACATATTTTGCTTAACTGCCCTCTCTATCACATATCTACCCCATATACTATACACCAATTTTCATATAACTGCATGTAATAGACACCACTATAATAGACACTACTATAAAGAATAATATGCACAGATACTGATCTAGAAAATCCAGTATAAAACAGTTTAAAAACTTACTTAGAAGCTCCCAGTTTAGCTCTGTTAAAAAGGTAGTTGGAAAGCCCACTGCAAGTGAGAATTGGAAAAAGCAGACACTTCCCTCTCCCCCGCATATGAAAAGACCCTTTAAACAAACAAGAGCAAGCTGGAGTAGGTATATGTCAGTAGGGTATTCTCCTAAAACTTTGGGGCTTGGTTAAGAGTCTGAAAATCAGAGCAATGTTATTTAAAAATAAGCAAAACTATACATCTCTACATATCCATATCTGTACCTTTTTTACTAGCGATGCCCTGAATTATTTTTCAAACCCAAATCACATTGTCATCTATAGTAAAAAAAAGAAAAAGAAAAAAAAGAGAGCACTATGCTCATTGTACAAACTTTGAAATGTATCTGTAATAGTGAAAAATGTTAAAAAATAGATAATATTTACATTTGTTTTATTATTATTTTAATAGTGTCTAACAGGTTGTCCACATTTCCTGCCATAACATTCCTTGATACCCCTAAGCAAGTGCTGTAACACACCAGTGTGTCCAGACAAGCTGGTTGAGATTACCTGTTGATACTTATCATGGCAGTAATTTAGGAAATGTGATGTGTCACAGAATCACTATACAACAAGCCCTGTTGCGACACATTAAAACTATTAAAAATCAACAAGACAGCAGTATTATCCCACATAAATGTACATAGATATGTATCATGCCCAAATAAGGAATATGAGCTTATTATTTATGCAATGTGAGAGTTGTCAATATTCCAACTGCTGTCTTCTAAATACATTAGCGTATAAATTCACAGTTTCACACTCATATTAATAAGTAAAAAAACAACAAAAAAAAACAGTTCTGTGGATTTTAATTCTGACTACTAATATTTCAAAAATTAATCTACATATATTTATTTACAGAAATAAATATATCTGGTTCCTAAAATGGCTTTTGTATATCTTTGCTTGCTGCTAGATTTGTAACAAATTTGTTAATCCTTGCATGAGATGACTTAATAATATATACAGCTTTCAGTACTATCTACTATTCCTTTTTTTATTTTGCAGCATGTTTGAACTTTGAATTATTTTGAACAGTACACCAACAGTTTCAAAACACAGTGCTGTGCCACTTTACTTGTGAGATTATAAGTGGGGGGGGGGGGGGTGAATTAGTATAGGGAGATAGATAGTACAATTTAATGAGCTACTATATAAGTATTTAGGCAAATGAAAAATATGAAAATCACAAAATAAAGATTACACAAATAAAAACACACCGTTAAAAACACACACAGAAGATGATATACGTTAAAATATGTGAGCCACTCAACAATTCCTGAGATTCTTATAATATAGCATTTGACTGTATGTTTTTAATTGTGTAATCTTTATTTTGTAATTTTCATATTTTTCATTTGCCTAAATAATATATAGTAGCTCATTAAATTGTACTAGCTCCCTATACTAATTCGCCATATGTTTTAGCTTTTTGGATCACTTGGTGGTTGATTTCAATAGTGCAAATCCTTTTGTGCCCCTTTTTATTGCACTAGTCTTGTTGCAATAAAAACAGAAAATGGAGGCAAACTCAGCAGCACCACAGTAAAACTGCACTTAAATAATTACATGAACACACAGGGCCGGACTGGGAATAAAAAGCAGCCCTGGAAAAATTAAAGATCAGCCTTGTGTGTGCGTCTATGTATGTATGTACTGTATATATATATATAATTTATTTAGTGTTGAAAGTGTGGATACCTGCAATTTTGAGCAAACATTAGCTGAAGCAGAGCTACAGTGTTTACATAAACAATGTCTTATAAATCAGAGCAGTGAGAGATATATTAGGGTGCTGGTACTGGAACAAAAAACACACTTTATTTTTTCCTGAAGTGCTGCAACAGTACTTACTACAAAGTATTGCAGCGTGGTTCTTCTTAGCCTCTGCTAATTAATTTACTGCCAGTCTCATCTGCCTGCACGGGGGAGATAGTTCCTCCTTGATCACATTCTTTAGTTTCCAGCTAAAGACTAACGTGACCTCCGGTCTCCTACTGCCCTAATAAATCTGTCACACAGTCACAGCGTAGTAAGAATAAAAGTATGAGCTGAGCATGTAAGCAAGGGGGAGGCATCATCAAAGGGGAACAAAGTGCCGGTGTACAAATTAAACAGAACACATATTTTGCAGGAATAGATGCTGCTCTATTCTAATTTGACAGGTCAGCTTGCAGCAGCCCAGGCACCGGGAAAAGTCAGAGTCAGACATAGTGATTGCTAGTCTACCCGTACCCCTGGCTGACAGTATTATATCTATATAACGGATATAGGTGACAAACGGTTATACCATACTGTGGCAAAAGAATTGGGCAGCAAACCTCCAGAGTCCAGGGCAGGGGCCAGGGCAGGACAGGTCCTTCTTCTCAGCAGCAGCAGCTTCACAGGAGACAGGAGTAGAGTGTCGCATCGATCTGTCACACTCGGTCAGTGCGGTCACATGACTCTCTCTTCCCGCCGCGCGCCTACAGCCCGCCAGCAGTTCCACCTCCTCCACTAGTGGTGATGTCACTGAGCAGTGAGCAGTGCACTGAGACATGATTGGCTGGCTGACTCCCGAGGCTGCTCAGAGAGCAGCCTCCTTTGGGAGCTTATGGGCCGCGATGTGCAGCACCGCTGGGTGTCGCTAGTCGTATGGCTCAAATTAGTAACAGAAGACATGATCCATAGTGCGTAATGGAGGGGCAGCTGAAAATCTCACAGCCTCCCCTTCTTTGTGCAATATGGAATGGATTGCATGATCTTTATCTTTACTACATGGGCGGATTCGGCAGTCGGGGGGGGGTAGTACTAGGGTACTTTGGGGTACAAAAATTTTTTTTTAATAAATTTAAAAAAAATATATATATTTTTTTTAATTAAACGTTATTTAAAAAGTTTATACATGCATAGGACAGGTGAGGCGCTGCCTCACCTGCCTCCTATGACAGCACGTCACTGCACTATTGAGGTTAAATATACTCAAAAATACATAGATTCCAAGATGGTACCAAGGGCTCTTAGATTGAAAAAAACTGCACTTTTCCTCTTAATGAGGAATTAACCAATGAATGGTTTGAAGTACTTGAAACGGCCTCTATTAATCTAATGAAAGTAACAATTAAAGCTAGAAATATCTCATTCAAAGAAATTAAAAAGAAATTGACACATATAAAAATAATTTAAAAAGTTTTGAAAATAATGAAGATAACAAAAACAAACAACTTGACATGATCAAAAATATTTCTGAATTTAAGGAAACTATCGGCTAGATTACAAGTTGTGCGTTAAGGTAAAAAAGCAGTGTTAAGAGGTCCTAAGGCTGTTTTTTACGCCCGCTGCTATTACGAGTCTTGAAGGTTTAGGGTCACCGCACACTTCTTTGGCCTTACTGCAAAACAACTTACATAAACTTTGTAAAGTCTTTTTTCTATGGGACTTCTATAGCGCCGGTATTACGAGTCTGTCCTGGGAGGCCAAAAAGTAAGCGGTACACCCTACCCCGTCAAGAGTCCTAACGCATTTAAAAGTCAGTAGTTAAGAGTTTTATGGTACAACGCCGTAACATAAAACTCATAACTAAAGTGCTAAAAAGTACACTAACACCCATAAACTACCTATTAACCCCTAAACCGAGGCCCTCCTGCATCGCAAACACTAAAATAAAAATTTTAACCCCTAATCTGCCGCTCCGGACACCGCCGCCACCTACAATATATTTATGAACCCCTAATCTGCTGCCCCCAACATCGCCGACACCCACATTATATTTATTAACCCCTAATCTGCCGCCCCCAATGTCGCCGCAACCTACCTACACTTATTAACCCCTAATCTGCCGCCCCTAACGTCGCTACTATAATAAACATATTAACCCCTAAACCGCCGCACTCCCGCCTCGCAAACATTAGCTAAATATTATTAACCCCTAATCTGCCATCCCTAACATTGCCGCCACCTACTTACATTTATTAACCCCTAATCTGCCACCCCCAACGTTGCTGCCACTATACTAAATGTATTAACCACTAAACCTAAGTCTAACCCTAACCCTAACACCCCCTAACTTAAATATAATTACAATAAATCTAACAAAAAATCCTATCATTACCTAAATAATACCTATTTAAAACTAAATACTTACCTGTAAAATAAACCCTAACCTAGTTACAATATAACTAATAGTTACATTGTAGCTAGCATAGGTTTATTTTTATTTTACAGGCAAGTTTGTATTTATTTTAACTAGGTAGAATAGTTATTAAATAGTTATTAACTATTTAATAACTACCTAGCTAAAATAAATAGAAATTTACCTGTAAAATAAAACCTTACCTAAGTTACAATAACCCCAAACACTACACTATAATTAAATAAATTAACTAAATTAAATACAATTACCTAAATTAAATTAAATTAGCTAAAGTACAAAAAAACAAGCACTAAATTACAGAAAATAATAAACAAATTACAAGATATTTAAACTAATTACACCTAATCTAATAGCCCTATCAAAATAAAAAAGCCCCCCCAAATAAAAAAAAAACCCTAGCCTAAACTAAACTAACTATAGCCCTTAAAAGGGCCTTTTGTGGGGCATTGCCCCAAAGTAATCAGCTCTTTTACCTATAAAAAAAAATACAAACAACCCACCCAACAGTAAAACCCACCACCCACACAACCAACCCACCAAATAAAATACTATCTAAAAAAACCTAAGCTCCCCATTGCCCTGAAAAGGGCATTTGGATGGGCATTGCTCTTAAAAGGGCAGTTAGCTCTTTTGCGGCCCAAAGTCCCTAACCGAAAAATAAAACCCACCCAATACACCCTTAAAAAAACCTAACACTAACCCCCTGAAGATCGACTTACTGTTCTGAAGATCCGACATCCATCCTCAAGGAAGCAGCAGAAGTCTTCATCCAACCGGCCGAAGTCCTCAACGAAGCCGGGAGAAGTCTTCATCAAGACGGCATCTTCTATCTTCATCCATCCGACGCGGAGCAGCTCCATCTTCAAGACATCCGACGCGGAGCATCCTCTTCATCCGACGACTAAAGACGAATAAAGGTACCTTTAAGTGACGTCATCCAAGATGGCGTCCCTTAGATTCGGACTGGCTGATAGAATTCTATTGGCTGATTGGAACAGCCAATAGAATGCGAGCTCAATCCTATTGGCGGATTGCATTAGCCAATAGGATTTTTTCTACCTTAAATCCGATTGGCTGATAGAATTCTATCAGCCAATCCGAATCTAAGGGACACCATCTTGGATGACGTCACTTAAAGGTACCTTCATTCGTCTTTAGTCGTCGGATGTCTTGAAGATGGAGCCGCTCCGCGTTGGATGGATGAAGATAGAAGATGCCGTCTGGATGAAAACTTCTGCCCGTCTGGAGGAACACTTTGCCCGGCTTGGATAAAGACTTCTCCCGGCTTCGTTGAGGACTTTGGCCCGGTTGGATAAAGACTTCTGCCGCTTCCTTGAGGATGGATGTCGGATCTTCAGAACAGTAAGTCGATCTTCAGGGGGTTAGTGTTAGGTTTTCTTAAGGGTGTATTGGGTAGGTTTTATTTTTAGGTTAGGGACTTTTGGCTGCAAAATAGCTAACTGCCCTTTTAAGGGCAATGCCCATCCAAATGCCCTTTTCAGGGCAATGGGGAGCTTAGGGTTTTTTAGATAGTATTTTATTTGGGGGGTTGGTTGTGTGGGTGGTGGGTTTTACTGTTGGGGGGGTTGTTTGTATTTTTTTACAGGTAAAATAGCTGATTACTTTGGGGCAATGCCCCGCAAAAGGCCCTTTTAAGGGCTATTGGTAGTTTAGGCTAGGGGTTTTTTTATTTTAGGGGGGAGGGCTTTTTTTTATTTTAATAGGGCTATTAGATTAGGTGTAATTAGTTTAAATATCTTGCAATTTGTTTATTATTTTCTGTAATTTAGTGTTTGTTTATTTTTTGTACTTTAGCTAATTTAATTTAATTTAGGTAATTGTATTTAATTTAGTTAATGTATTTAATTATAGTGTAGTGTTAGGTGTTATTGTAACTTAGGTTAGGTTTTATTTTACAGGTACTTTTGTATTTATTTTAGCTAGGTAGTTATTAAATAGTTAATAACTATTTAATAACTATTCTACCTAGTTAAAATAAATACAAGCTTGCCTGTAAAATAAAAATAAACCCTAAGATAGCAACAATGTAACTATTAGTTATATTGTAGCTAGCTTAGGGTTTATTTTATAGGTAAGTATTTAGTTTTAAAAAGGAATTATTTAGGTAATGATAGGAATTTTTAGTTAGATTTAATTTAATTATATTTAAGTTAGGGGGTGTTAGGGTTAGACTTAGGTTTAGGGGTTAATACATTTAGTATAGTGGCGGCGACTTTGGGGGCGGCAGATTAGTGGTTAATAAATGTAGGTAGGGATGATTAGGGGTTAATAATATTTAACTAATATTTGCAAGGCGGGAGTGCGGCGGTTTAGGGGTTAATATGTTTATTATAGTGGCGGCGACGTTGGGACGGCAGATTGGGGGTTAATAAGTGTAGGTAGGTGGCGGCAACATTGGGGGTGGCAGATTAGGGGTTAATAAATATAATGTAGGTGTCGGCGATGTTGGGGGCAGCAGATTAGGGGTTCATAAGTAAAATGTAGGTGGCGGCGGTGTCCGGAGTGGCAGATTAGGGTTAATAAGTATAAGATTAGGGGTGTTTAGACTCGAGGTTCATGTTAGGGTGTTAGGTGTAGACATAACTTTAGTTTCCCCATAGGAATCAATGGGGCTGTATTACTGAGTTTTACGCTGCTTTTTTGCAGGTATTAGACTTTTTTTCAGCCGGCTCTCCCCGTTGATTCCTATGGGGAAATCATGCACGAGCACGTACGACCAGCTCACCGCTGACTTAAGCAGCGCTGGTATTTGAGTGCGGTAATGAGCAACATTTTGCTCTATGCTCACTTCTTGCCTTTTAACACCGGGTTTGTAAAAACCTGTAATACCAGCGCTGCATGTAAGTGAGGGGTGAAAGAAAACGGCTTGTTAGCACCGCACAGTTTAAAATGAAAAACTTGTAATCTAGCCATATGGTTGTAAATAGAAATTCTAAATTTAATAGAGATAGTAATGATTATGTAGAAGATATAGCTGACCCATCTAATTACATATTTCCCATTGACACTACACAATTATAAAATACTATACATGACGGCACGCATATACAGAAAATATATAGTACATATATTTGGCAAAGGCATTAAACAAAAAAACTCATTTAAATTAAAAAAAACACAATTCTGAGGCTAATACAAATTATAAACCTAACTCTGCCCTGTACTACAGATCTAGATCAGATATAGAACCACTAATAAAACCCCCTACCTATTTGCAACCCAGAGAAAATCACTATAACTGGCAAAACCCAAGATATAATTCAAATAGAGATAGAGCAACAAATAATTCAGGACATACATATCATACTAACTGGCGCCAACAAAATTCAGATTACCATACTAGGAACAACAAATGGTATGCCAATAATCAATCCTATAGAACAGACGATACTAACCATATTAGAAGAGATAACCAAAATTGGAGAATAACCCTTAATAACAGATATAAAAGATTGCAATCATTAAATGATGAATATGATTCATGTCAGGATGATTTCTCATTAAGAAATCATCAACAAAGACATTTTTCTCAAAACTATTTTTCCAAGAACCATTTTTTAGGGAATTCTCCAATAAGAGTAGAAACCTCAAAAGAGCTAATGAAAGACCAATTAAGGAAACCACAAAGACAACAAATAAGCAAAAGAAGACTTGAGGTATGAGAGGCCGAGGAGCCACAAAACAAAACAATGAAAAGATAGAACTAACAAATAATGGCCTCTTTACTCTGAATAAACAACCACTGAACTACACACAAATGTCTATTCTAAAAAAAGGATTATCATTTGCACCTTCATGCAAACTTAATACATTCGAAACACTGATTAATATTAATCAATATATCCGTAAACTCACTTTGAAGAGATATTTCCTGAAAAATCCAATTGAGGAAAAAACATTAATCGGCAAAGATTGTCATTATACACAAACTGAATTTAAAGCAAAATCTTCCTTTTTCCTTACTCATGAAAAGAGTGAACATATTAAACTCTTTGAACAGATGGTCAAAAAAGACCTTGATAAACTTGATCAAGCACAATATATAGCATGGAACAGAAATGTAATACTACAATGTAATAAAGACATTACCATTAAGCCTGCCGATAAGAGAGGACGTGTGGTTATAATGTGCACAAGCTATTATCTTGAGGAATCAGGGTTATTATTAAATGACACATATACTAAACGTAAAAAGAACCCTATTAAAAAACAACAATCAGAACTTTTAAATAAACTTAAAGAAGCAAACAGTAAAGGCATTTTAACCAATTCTGAATTCAATTTCTTAAATGTACAATACCCGAGAGTTCCAACATACTACTTTTTGCCAAAAGATCACAAAGATTTACATAGACCCCCTGGAAGGCTCATCAGTTCCGGTATTGAGACATTGACATCAAACTTATCCCAATACGTGGACTTCTTTTTACAAAGTTATGTTATAAAGCTTCCAGCTTACCCCAAAGATTCCACCCAATTTATAAATATTTTGAATACTATTAATTGGGAGGATAATTATCTTTTGGTTACATGTGACGTCAATTCACTCTACACTAATATTAACCATAAATTAAGTCTTGCTGCTACCAAACACTTCTTAGATAAGAATGAAAATATAGCCAAAGATCAAAAAGTATTGTTATTGGAATGTATAGAATTTATACTTAACAATAATGTTTTTTTATTTAATGAGCAACTATTTATGCAAACTAAAGATACAGTAATAGGCACAAGGTTTGCCTCCAGTTACACCAATTTATTTATGGGGCATTTTGAATTTTTTTTTATAGCAAAAGGTAACTGGGAGGCAAACGTCATGCTCTATAATTGCTATATAGATGACATCTTCATAATTTTGGCCTAAGTTTCACATATGAATATAATTGTAATAAAATCAATTTTTTAGATATAGAGATCGAAATACAAAATAAACAGATTAAAAACAAAACCCATTTCTCTTGTTAAGTGTATCCAGTCCACGGATCATCCATTACTTGTGGGATATTCTCCTTCCCAACAGGAAGTTGCAAGAGGATCACCCACAGCAGAGCTGCTATATAGCTCCTCCCCTCACTGCCATATCCAGTCATTCTCTTGCAACTCTCAACAAAGATGGACGTAGTAAGAGGAGAGTGGTGTATTATAGTTAGTTTTTTAACTTCAATCAAAAGTTTGTTATTTTTAAATGGTACCGGAGTGTACTGTTTTATCAAAGGCAGCATTAGAAGAAGAATCTGCCTGTGATTTCTATGATCTTAGCAGAAGTAACTAAGATCCACTGCCGTTCTCACATATTCTGAGGAGTGAGGTAACTTCAGAGGGGGAATGGAGTGCAGGTTTTCCTGCAATAAGGTATGTGCAGTTAACATATTTCTAGGGATGGAATTTGCTAGAAAAATGCTGCTGATACCGGATTAATGTAAGTTAAGCCTTAAATGCAGTGATAGCGACTGGTATCAGGCTTATTAACAGAGATACATACTCTTATAAAAGTGTAATATAAAACGTTTGCTGGCATGTTAATCGTTTTTATATATGTTTGGTGACAAAACTTATTGGGGCCTAGTTTTTTTCCACATGGCTGGCTTGTTTTTTGCCTAGAAACAGTTTCCTGAGGCTTTCCACTGTTGTAATATGAGTGGGAGGGGCCTTTTTTAGTGCTTTTCTGTGCAGATAAAAATACTGACAGAGACATTCAGTTTCCCTCTGCATGATACAGGACATCTCTGAAGGGCTCAAAAGGCTTCAAAAGTCGTGTTTGAGGAGGGTAACAACCACAGTAGACTGTGGCAGTTGTTGTGACTGTGTTTAAAAAACAAACAAAAAAAAAACCGTTTTTGTCATTTATTATTCTGTTTTTGTTATTAAGGGGTTAATCATCCATTTGCAAGTGGGTGCAATGCTCTGCTGACTTGTTACATACACTGTAAAAATTTTGTTAGTGTAACTGCCTTTTTTCACTGTTATTTCAAATTTTGTCAAAATTTGTTTCTCTAAAAGGCACAGTAACGTTTTTTATATTGCTTGTTAACTTGCTTTAAAGTGTTTTCCAAGCTTGTTAGTCTCATTGCTAGTCTGTACAAACATGTCTGAAACAGAGGATACTTGTTCATTATGTTTAAAAGCCATGGTGGAGCCCCATAGGAGAATGTGTACTAAATGTATTGATTTCACCTTAAACAGTAAAGATCAGTCTTTATCTATAAAAGAATTGTCACCAGAGGGGTCTGTCGAGGGGGAAGTTATGCCGACTAACTCTCCCCACGTGTCGGACCCTTCGCCTCCCGCTCAAGGGACGCATGCTAATATGGCGCCAAGTACATCAGGGACGCCCATAGCGATTACTTTGCAGGACATGGCTGCAATCATGAATAATACCCTGTCAGAGGTATTATCCAGATTGCCTGAATTGAGAGGCAAGCGCGATAGCTCTGGGGTTAGACGAGATACAGAGCGCGTAGATGCTGTAAGAGCCATGTCTGATACTGCGTCACAATATGCAGAACCTGAGTACGGAGAGCTTCAGTCTGTGGGTGACGTCTCTGAATCGGGGAGACCTGATTCAGAGATTTCTAATTTTAAATTTAAGCTTGAGAACCTCCGTGTATTGCTTGGGGAGGTATTAGCTGCTCTGAATGACTGTGACACAATTGCAGTGCCAGAGAAATTGTGTAGGCTGGATAAATACTATGCAGTGCCGGTGAGTACTGATGTTTTTTCAATAACTAAAAGGCTTACAGAAATTATTAGTAATGAGTGGGATAGGCCCAGTGTGCCCTTTTCCCCACCTCCTATATTTAGAAAAATGTTTCCAATAGATGCCACTACACGGGACTTATGGCAGACTGTCCCTAAGGTGGAGGGAGCAGTTTCTACTTTAGCAAAGCGTACCACTATCCCGGTTGAGGACAGTTGTGCTTTTTCAGATCCAATGGATAAAAAATTAGAGGGTTACCTTAAGAAAATGTTTATTCAACAAGGTTTTATTTTACAGCCCCTTGCATGCATTGCCCCTGTCACTGCTGCGGCGGCATTCTGGTTTGAGGCCCTGGAAGAGGCCATCCATACAGCTCCATTGACTGAAATTGTTGACAAGCTTAGAACTCTTAAGCTAGCTAACTCATTTGTTTCTGATGCCATTGTTCATTTGACTAAACTAACGGCTAAGAATTCCGGATTCGCCATCCAGACGCGTAGGGAGCTATGGCTCAAATCCTGGTCAGCTGATGTGACTTCAAAGTCTAAATTACTCAACATTCCTTTCAAGGGGCAGACCTTATTCGGGCCTGGTTTGAAAGAAATTATTGCTGACATTACTGGAGGTAAGGGTCATACCCTTCCTCAGGACAGGGCCAAATCAAAGGCCAAACAGTCTAATTTTCGTGCCTTTCGAAATTTCAAGGCAGGTGCAGCATCAACTTCCTCTGCTTCAAAACAAGAGGGAACTTTTGCTCAATCCAAGCAAGCCTGGAAACCTAACCAGTCCTGGAACAAGGACAAGCAGGCCAGAAAGCCTGCTGCTGCCTCTAAGACAGCATGAAGGAGCGGCCCCCTATCCAACAACGGATCTAGTAGGGGGCAGACTCTCTCTCTTCGCCAAGGCGTGGGCAAGAGATGTTCAGGATCCCTGGGCGTTGGAGATCATATCTCAGGGATATCTTCTGGACTTCAAAGCTTCTCCTCCACAAGGGAGATTTCACCTTTCAAGATTATCTGCAAACCAGATAAAGAAAGAGGCATTCCTAAGCTGCGTACAAGATCTCCTTGTAATGGGAGTGATCCATCCAGTTCCGCGGACGGAACAAGGACAGGGGTTTTATTCAAATCTGTTTGTGGTTCCCAAAAAAGAGGGAACCTTCAGACCAATTTTGGATTTAAAGATCCTAAACAAATTCCTCAGAGTTCCGTCATTCAAGATGGAAACTATTCAAACCATTTTACCCATGATCCAAGAGGGTCAGTACATGACCACAGTGGACTTAAAGGATGCCTACCTTCACATTCCGATTCACAAGAATCATCATCGGTTCCTGAGGTTTGCCTTTCTAGACAGGCATTACCAATTTGTAGCTCTTCCATTCAGGTTGGCTACAGCCCCAAGAATTTTTACAAAGGTTCTGGGCTCACTTCTGGCGGTCCTAAGACCGCGAGGCATAGCGGTGGCTCCTTACCTGGACGACATCCTGATACAGGCGTCAAGCTTTCAAATTGCCAAATCTCATACAGAGATAGTTCTGGCATTCCTGAGGTCGCATGGGTGGAAAGTGAACGAAGAAAAGAGTTCTCTATCTCCTCTCACAAGGGTCTCCTTCCTAGGGACTCTAATAGATTCTGTAGAAATGAAAATTTACCTGACTGAGTCCAGGTTATCAAAACTTCTAAATGCTTGCCGTGTTCTTCACTCCATTCCGCGCCCCATGGTGGCTCAGTGCATGGAAGTAATCGGCTTAATGGTAGCGGCGATGGACATAGTGCCATTTGCGCGCCTGCATCTCAGACCGCTGCAATTATGCATGCTCAGTCAGTGGAATGGGGATTACACAGATTTGTCCCCTCTACTAAATCTGGGTCAGGAAACCAGAGATTCTCTTCTCTGGTGGTTATCTCGGGCCCATCTGTCCAAGGGTATGACCTTTCGCAGACCAGATTGGACAATTGTAACAACAGATGCCAGCCTTCTAGGTTGGGTTGCAGTCTGGAACTCCCTGAAGGCTCAGGGTTCATGGACTCAGGAGGAGAAACTCCTCCCAATAAATATTCTGGAGTTAAGAGCAATATTCAATGTTCTTCTGGCTTGGCCTCAGGTAGCAACACTGAGATTCATCAGATTTCAGTCAGACAACATCACGACTGTGGCTTACATCAACCATCAAGGGGGAACCAGGAGTTCCCTAGCAATGTCAGAAGTCTCCAAGATAATTCACTGGGCAGAGACTCACTCTTGCCACCTGTCAGCGATCCATATCCCAGGTGTAGAGAACTGGGAGGCGGATTTTCTAAGTCGTCAGACTTTTCATCCGGGGGAATGGGAACTCCATCCAGAGGTGTTTGCTCAATTGGTTCTCCGTTGGGTCAAACCAGAATTGGATCTCATGGCATCTCGCCAGAACGCCAAGCTTCCTTGTTACGGATCCAGGTCCAGGGACCCAGAAGCGGAACTGATAGATGCTCTAGCAGCGCCTTGGTTCTTCAACCTGGCTTATGTGTTTCCACCATTTCCTTTGCTCCCTCGTCTGATTGCCAAAATAAAACAGGAAAGAGCATCGGTGATATTGATAGCGCCTGCGTGGCCACGCAGGACCTGGTATGCAGACCTAGTGGACATGTCATCCTTTCCACCATGGACTCTGCCTCTGAGACAAGACCTTCTAATACAAGGTCCTTTCAATCATCCGAATCTACTTTCTCTGAGACTGACTGCATGGAGATTGAACGCTTGATCCTATCAAAGTGTGGCTTCTCCAAGTCAGTAATTGATACCTTAATACAGGCACGAAAGCCTGTCACCAGGAAAATTTACCACAAGATATGGCGTAAATATCTTCATTGGTGTGAATCCAAGAATTACTCATGGAGTAGGGTTAGGATTCCTAGGATATTGTCCTTCCTCCAAGAGGGTTTGGACAAAGGATTATCAGCTAGTTCTTTAAAGGGACAGATTTCTGCTCTATCTATTCTTTTAGACAAGTGTCTGGCAGAAGTTCCAGACGTTCAGGCATTTTGTCAGGCTTTAGTTAGAATTAAGCCTGTGTTTAAACCTGTTGCTCCTCTATGGAGCTTAAACTTGGTTCTTAAAGTTCTTCAAGGGGTTCCGTTTGAACCCCTTCATTCTATTGATATCAAACTTCTTTCATGGAAAGTTCTTTTTCTGATGGCTATTTCCTCGGCTCGAAGAGTCTCGGAGTTATCTGCCTTACATTGTGATTCTCCTTATCTGATCTTTCATTCAGATAAAGTTGTTCTGCGTACAAAACCTGGGTTTTTACCTAAGGTGGTTTCTAACAAGAATATCAATCAAGAGATTGTTGTTCCATCATTATGTCCTAATCCTTCTTCAAAGAAGGAACGTCTTTTGCATAATCTAGATGTAGTCCGTGCCTTGAAGTTTTACTTACAGGCTACTAAAGATTTTCGCCAAACATCTAACCTGTTTGTTGTTTACTCTGGACAGAGGAGAGGTCAGAAGGCCTCGGCAACCTCTCTTTCTTTTTGGCTTCGGAGTATAATCCGTTTAGCCTATGAGACTGCTGGACAGCAGCCTCCTGAAAGGATTACAGCTCATTCTACTAGAGCTGTGGCTTCCACCTGGGCCTTTAAAAATGAGGCCTCTGTTGAACAGATTTGCAAGGCTGCAACTTGGTCTTCGCTTCATACTTTTTTCAAATTTTACAAATTTGATACTTTTGCTTCTTCGGAGGCTGTTTTGGGGAGAAAGGTTCTACAGGCAGTGGTTCCTTCCGTTTAAGTTCCTGCCTTGTCCCTCCCATCATCTGTGTACTTTAGCTTTGGTATTGGTATCCCACAAGTAATGGATGATCCGTGGACTGGATACACTTAACAAGAGAAAACATAATTTATGCTTACCTGATAAATTTATTTCTCTTGTAGTGTATCCAGTCCACGGCCTGCCCTGTCCTTTTCAGGCAGGTCTAAATTTTAATTAAACTTCAGTCACCACTGCACCCTATGGTTTCTCCTTTCTCGGCTTGTTTCGGTCGAATGACTGGATATGGCAGTGAGGGGAGGAGCTATATAGCAGCTCTGCTGTGGGTGATCCTCTTGCAACTTCCTGTTGGGAAGGAGAATATCCCACAAGTAATGGATGATCCGTGGACTGGATACACTACAAGAGAAATAAATTTATCAGGTAAGCATAAATTATGATTTTAAATTAATTGATGCTAACAATTACATTCATAATGAGAGTTTTCACCTCGGCAAATGGAAGACAAACATACCTAAAGCACATTTCCTCTGCATAAAAAAAAAACTGTTCAAATATAGAAAACTATGAGACACAATCAGAAATACTTACTGAAAGATTTGAAGAGAAAGGGTACAATATGCAAACTATACAAAATATTAAACATGAAGTTAAACACATAGATAGAACAATGTTACTAACTTCTAAACATGAACATACTATAAAGACAATAACATCACCAAACCAAGATGATACATTATTTATACCTTTTATTACTAATTATAGCACCCAGCACTTTGAAATTAAAAATATTTTAAAAAGACATTGGCATTTCATTAAACAAGATCAGATTTTTTTTTATTTTTTATATATATATATGTTTTTATTAAGGTAGCAATAATACTTATTACAAACAGGCCAAACAGGAATACAAAAGGTATCACAAAAGTTGACAATAAAGTATACATCTCGTCAAGGCGAAGCATAACATGGCAGACTTGTAGGCCAAACTTTATTACTCCTCATTTTTTTTTTTTTAAAGGCCTTTTTATGTCATCAAATACTTCCAGATCCACTGGTGGGATCATACTCTTCAAAGTACTGGGAGGAAACAGAGATTAATCACAGTTAACGTCAGTTAACATCAGACAAATTAAACTGATAAGAGTGTTTTCAAGAACAATCATCAGATAACGTTATAAGTGTAGTAATATAATAACAATGAACATTCTGCAATAAAGACAAAAAAGAGAACACTGGCAATACTATTAGAACTCGACGGTCTTCAGGTATCAAGGAAAGCAGAATGCAACTATAGGAACATGCTATCTGTAAGTGACAAATAACACAAAAGTAAACACAACAATGTTTCCTATATTAGGGCCCGAAGAGCCTTCTTACATGTATATAGGAGAAAACTTAAGCAAGGTTCTTCGGACTAGGCAGAGACTATGTAACTCTGCCAGAAAAAAATGTGTAGGAGAAGGAACTCAACCCTTACCACACAGGAGGGGAGGGGTGGGGTGGGGGGGGGTGGAGGAGAGTCTAGCGATAGTGTACCTTTCCACTACTGATATACATAACAGACACATAAACAATTCTAGCATTAGTATAAAAAAAATCTAGGAATAGTCATTTCCCCTGGGCTCACAAGTTGAATGGTATCCTATAAGCGCTGTGTAGAGCTAGCTGTATAAATTTGTATAGTTTGGATATACCTTAACTAAGAGAAAAAGCTAAGTGACAGTACTAACTCATCATCTGGTAGAGGACAATGTAGTGGGGGCAATTTCTTCTATTTTATTGCTATAACCAACCTTCTATTCCCTCTCCTTCTAAATGATGTTACCTTTATTATTATAGAGTATGTCTCTGCTCTGTTGTCTATTTCTGCCAAAGACAAACCCGCCATATAGCCCTACGTCTATATAGGGTCGCTATCAGTGACTATGACATCTAAAACTAAGAGATCAGCATATCTAGTACCATATCTCTATTATCATAATAAAGAGAAACTACAATAGCAAATGGATAGGCTCTTGGGGTCTAATGAACCAATGGCAAGAGAGACTACTAATGTTTAGATTCTGTAAGAAGAGGTAAACTTGGCTGTCCCAGCCACTGACAGCCTCATCGCCCAAAAAACATGCTTCCTATTCCTTGGTATAAAATATCTGAATTACAATAAATGACCCCCAATGCCATCTCTATATCTAAAGCATATATATGTTGCAGTACTGAGCTAAATGATCTTTTCCTGGTTTAAAATTGCATTTGGTAACAAGTACTTTAGCTAAGAAAATAATTAGCCTACTATGGGGGAACAAGGGGTTTATTCCTAACAGAATTTTTACAAGTTTAGTGAGTTTCAGCATGTAACCATGGGCTTAGTATTCATGATTATGTGCCTGAGGGGGCTTGTAAAAAATATTGTTAGATCAAATAATATTTACATTTGTGTATATGTATATGGAAACAAGGAAAAAGTACAACATCAGATTTTTGTGCTGTGGGCTAGCATAGCAGAGGGAGTTCTCAAAGACGTTAGGCATTCTTGGGGGTTATAGCAAATCTTCATGTTGTGGATAAGAGCAATCAAGAATTTCAGGCTGCAACACCGTCATTAAAAGTTATGGGTAGGGTATAGCAATTAAAGTTGAACATACAACAATATCGACCCTGATTACCCAATACTGGACCTAAGGCTGAAAGAGGTCCAGGAAAGTGACACAACTCCCGGGAATATCATAGCTTCTGTCGCAGGGTTCATCAACCCCGCAGGTGCCATGGACTGCTGACTTGCAGGGGTGTCCCCCTGCTCCTCCACAAAAGTCCACGGGGGCAACTGAAAAAGTGGTAGCTGTGCCCCAGGGTGCAGATCTGACCTTAACGGGTCTCGTAGTTGCGTAGATGCATCTGACAGAGTATCAGTAGGCCCTAGTGTGAATAGCTCACCAAAGCCCCTCTCTTGATCTTGATTATTAGGCAAGCCTTTTTTCCTCTGTGTCAGGCACAAACTGCTCAGGATAATGTTGCCATCCACTAAGGGGTTTATTTATAGAAGCCGCTCCAGCCACAGGGTCAGCCAGGGTGTTGCTTGCCGCCATAGCAGACCAATGACGTAGTAATAAAACATCTATTCTGCTGCATTCTGCTGCAGATTTTATGCTCAAACTCCTCAAAAAGGGCTTGTATTTCCAGATGGGAGATTGCCATGCTTGTTTAAACAGGTTCCTTAGCTTATGCAGTTCAATAAGCATGTAGCTACCTTTGTGCTCTCTGCTCACCGATAGTATTGCCAAGATGCCTTTATATGAAGTAAACGGCCCTACCTTGTGTGTATATCTTCTTTCTTTTTTTCTTTTAGTCCCAAGCCATAAGGCCGATATGTATTGTGTCACATAAAGTGTGGGTTTCTACTATCTCTCGTTACCCTTATAGTTTGAGCTGACCACTTACTAGGGTTTCTGTGGGACTCTGTCCTTAAATGACATGTTGAGTGGTCCCGTTTCTCCTATTTGAACTTTTGAGCTCTGCTTTATCTACTGCATGATTTCCAAAATGGCGCCCGCTTGTCCGATCAGGCGTGCGATCCGGAGTCACTTTGATCACCTCTCCTGGTGCTCTGGTGTTCAAAGCATCACTGCTGTTAGAATTCAGCGGATTGTGAGGGCCAGATCGAATTTAATGGCTCCTTTGCTCTATGTATGGATTTCGTCCCCATCACTCCACAGAGAAAGCAATTGTTAAGGTTACCAACGACCTACTTACAGCAAAATCAAAAGGCCCCTTCTCTCTGCTTATCCTCCTTGATCTGTCTGCAGCCTTTGACACTGTCGACAACCCTCTTTTGCTCCAAACCCTCCAATCCTTCAGCATCTGTGACACAGCCTTCTTGTGGCACTCTTCCTACCTGTCAAACCGTACCTTTAGTGTAGCCTTCTCTCGGGCCTCCTATGCCCAATCACCCCTTTCTGTCGAAGTACCGCAAGACTCTGTCCTCAGCCCCATTATCTTTTCAATCTACACATCATCACTAGGTACCCTAATAAATTCCCAGGGTTTCCAATATCATTTGTATGCCGACGATACCCAAATCTACTTATCTGCACCAGACCTATCTCCTTCCTTGCTAACCCATGTCACTAACTGTCTTTCTCACATCTCTTCCTGGATTTCCTCGCACTACCTCAAGCTAAATCGCTTCAAAACTGAGCTCCTTATTTTCCCCCCTTATTCCAAAATCTCCACCCCCAATCTCTCTATAACTGTTGACAACTCCATCATTACCCCTACCCCGCATGCCCGATGTCTCGGGGTCACATTTGACTCAGAGACCTTTCTTTCACTACTCACATTCAGTTCTTGGCTAAAGCCTGCCGCTTCCACCTTATAAACATCTTTAAAATTAGACACTTCATTACACAAGAGACAACTAAGATTTGAATCCACTCTCTCATTCTTTCCCACCTCGATTACTGCAATTCTGTCCTATCTGGTCTCCCCACCTGCCGCCTATCTCCTTTACAATCCATAATGAATGCCTCTGCCAGACTCATCTTCCTTACACGTCATTCTTCATCTGCTGCACCTCTCTGCCAATCCCTTCACTGGCTTCCTCTTGCCTCTAGGATCAAACACAAAATTCTCACTCTGACATACAAAGCCCTCAACTGCACTGCTCCCCCCTATATCTCAGACCTTGTCTCCAGATACTCTCCCTCCCGTCCCCTTCGCTTTGCTCATAACCTCCTACTCTGCTCCTCTTTTGTTACCTCTTCTTTTTACCAGTTCCTCTCCTCCATTGCTATTCCCTATACCCCCTTAGCATGTAAGCCTAAGAGTCCAGCTGTTTGTAGATCACCTTCTTAAGAGCTGACTACAACAGTGCAACTCTTGGCAGAGCCCTCTAACCATTTGATCTCTATAATTGTTTTGTTGTACTCTTCCTTTGTTTATAGCGTTGCGGAATCTGTTGGCACTCTACAGATAACCGATAATAAACAATAATATGTATGGCACAGAGCTGTGACGTTACACTGCCTGCTTCATGTTTGTCCAGGCTCCGCCCCAACAAGATCAGATTTTGGGCAATAAAGTCAAAGATAGTCCCGATGTTATATTCAAAAGGACAAAAACTTAAAAATCTTCTTATGCCCCAGCGAATACAAAAAGAAAAAGAAAAATCCTAATGTAGATCTTTTAGGAGCAATATTAGTGGGATTTTATCCATGCTATACCTGTAAAGCATGCAAACATAGTACCAAAACAAAGGAGGTAAAATCCCACAACACAAATACATTATAATAAACGAGGTAATAAGATGCAGCGATAAGAACGTCATTTACTGTATTTAATTTACATGTAATTTGCAATATTTTGGACAGACGAGCAGATTTTTTAGGGACAGAATATGTGAGCACCTTTTGTTAATAGAGAAAAAATCCTCTCAAACTGCACTGTGCAAGCACTTTACAGAAGTCCATAAAGAAGAAACTAGACACTTTAAATTCTGGGTGTTAAAAAAATACAGGTAGCCCTCAGTTTATGCCGGGGCTAGGTTCCAGGAGGAATGGTTGTAAATCGAAACTGTTGTAAATTGAAACCCAGTTTATAATGTAAGTCAAAATTGTCATAAGTCACACCTAATACATTATTTTTAAAGCTTTGAAATGAAGACTTTAAATGATAAAACAGCATTATAAACCTCATAATATAGATTGTATCATCATCAAACCAAGTTTAATGAACAAAAACATTTGCTAAACATCACCTAATAAAATAATTACACAACAGACTGCATCATCATCAAACTAAGTTTAATGAACAAAAACGTCATTTTTCTGCAAACTGTTCTCTGCATTGTTAGCATGTTAGATAATATTGGGTCTGCACCTATTCTATGCATTTCAATCTGCAGTGATTAATAGGCAGTTAGGCACCCTCACCTGAAACTGTTGGACAGGAAGATAATAGGGAAGTGGCTGCTAAATTTTGCTCGATATATCTGGTCTGATCTGTGTACACAGATCCATTTAAGGCTGTTAAGTTGCATAACTTTGCTGAAAAACAAGCGGACAGCTCCACCTACTGGCTATTTTAATTAGTGAATTGCTTTCCAAATGACTGAAAAAAAAGGTTGTTATTCTGAAACGGCGCAAATTGAACTGGCGTAAACCGAGGGCCACCTGTACATTCAAATAGTAGAGGAGGTAATATTGAAACACATCTACTTAGACAAGAGGCCGAGTATATTTTTAATTTCAAAACTTTATACCTGTAAGGATACTGTCTCTTTAAGACTGGGCTGAAGTTTCATTGGTCACCTCAGTTATAAGTTCCACCATTTCCGGCTGATTCACTGCTTAGTAATTTTAGTTGTAAACCTAAAGATACCTGAGCTTTACCTGGAAGACCTGTTGGAATTACAAACCTAACGGAGCAGCAGATACCGACTTCAGCTAAACATCTATACTTAAGTTTGTAGCTGAACTCTTATCAACACCTTACGCTACTTAAGCTACAGCTGTTTGCAAACTCTGTAGCTACTTGCAAGGAGAACTATCAACTAACCGGAGTTTCAAGAAGTATCAGGTTTTCAGGAATGTTGTAGCAACTTGGACTTAAGCTCTCACTACTTAAAGATTTCTAACTTTTATTCAAAGTTCTGAGTCACGCAGACTCCTCCCACCCAGACCGCGCTGCAGCGTTCACAACACTCAGCTTGTTACTCACAGTGCCTGTCAGCAGTTCGTGCTATCCACACGGAGGCAGCCGCAGTACTCAGCCTGTCAGTTCTCTCACTGTACACAGCGATCACACACGCTGTGCAGACTTATGCCGAATCAGCCTGTCAGTTCTTTCACTGAAATCAGTGATCACACACGCTGTGCAGAACACTGCCGAACCAGCCTGTCAGCCTATCAGTACCTACACCCCTCTCACTCACCTTCTCTTCCTGCATGAGTAAAGGAATAGAGCGGTTAACACTAACCTTCTATGTGTTAAAGAACCTATTACATTGACTCTTGCCAAATCTCTGTTGATCTTGGAGAATTGTTACTCGAACTTACCTTGGTGATATCACTTAAATAACAGAGTCTTCTCATCGTTCCTTACTCACTGCCTTTTGTTATATCACCTATCTTATATTCCTAGTAAGGATATTAAGATCATCTCCCTTCCATTGGGGAAATATCAGATAAAAAATTTAAACACTGCAGGAAAAGAGTTCCACTCATCTATAGTGCAGCTCCATTCACTGCAGTGTCACAAAACTAATGAATGATTCTGCAATTGTGTTCCATAACTTACTGAGTTTTGCAACACCTTACATATTACTAAGCCCAAAAAATTTCTAATATGGAACCAGCAGAATTACCACAGATTGTATACAATCTTTCTCAAAAGGTGGATCAATTGGCCCAGGCTGTCCATGATCTACAGGTGGAGAATCAATCCCTTCGTGGTATTATAAGAGAATCCATCACACCTCAGACATCACAGGTTCAACAAACACCAGAACCATCTATATCGCTACCTGAACCTTTTAATGGGAATAGGAAGACTTACAGGCAGTTCAAGAACTCATGTCACTTGTTATTTAACTTAAGACCCCGTAGTTATCCAACTGAGAGGATTAAAGTACTCAGTACAATATCCTTCCTAAGGGGTGAGCCCCGTATCTGGGCGGACAACTTATGCGAACATAACGACCCTGTATTAGTTTCTCTGGGAGACTTTTTCACAGCCATGGATGATCTCTTCCATGATACAGACGTACAGATGTCCTCAGAAGCTTCCATGAGAGGTTTAAGACAAGGGAAGCGCCCAGTAGAAGAGTACATCACGGAATTTAAAATGTACGCAGTGGACTCCCAATGGAGTCAAATTGCACTACGGAATCAATTCCGTCTTGGACTCTCAGAAGGACTAAAAGATGAAATTGCCAGAATTGAGTTGCCCAAAACCCTAGAAGGTCTTATGAGAGCCGCACAACAACTAGACAGAAGATTACGTGAAAGAAAGGCAGAGCGATACTCCTTTGATTCACGTCCTTAAGGGTCCCTTACACCTACTACTCATCCACCTCTCCAACCTAGAACTGCTGCCATACCCATGGAGATTGGGGCGGTTAGAGGACCACTTACTTCGGATGAAAGAAACCGTAGAAAGACAAAAAATATTTGTATGTACTGTGCCAATCCGGCACATTCCGTACAGGACTGTCCTTTACTACAAAAATCAAAGAAAAGTAAGTACTCTCGAATTTACTCATCAATACATGAATGCAAACATAAGTCTTATGCTATGCTATCCCTCTCTCTACAGTGGGATCTAGATCAAGTGATGACTGAAGGAATCATAGACTCCGGAGCCTACGGATGTTTCATAGACCAACAAGTTGTGAATTCCAATAAAATACCTGTTATTCAAAAGCTTAACCCTGTTGTGATTCGTATGATTGATGGTTCCTCACCTAGTTCTGGTCCTATAACACATCAAACAATCCCTCTTACAGTTACTTTAGAAGGCCACACAGAATTGATTTCTTTCGAGGTTTTACATTCCCCTCATTTCCCAATAGTTTTGGGTATTAATTGGCTACAAAAACACAATCCAGTACTCACTTGGTCTCCTCATACTATAAAATTTAACTCTGACTATTGTAAAAAGACTTGCATGCAGTCCCAATTAATTCTACAAACCAATGACGAAAAGACCCAGATCCCCATACAATATACCGACTTCTCCGATGTCTTCAGTAAATCTGAGGCTGAAAATCTTCCCCCGCACCGTCCTTACGACTGCCCAATTGACCTACAGCCAGGTTCTACCATACCTTTTGGGCATTTATACCCCTTGAATGAACCTGAATTGAAACATCTAAAACAATATCTTGAGGATAATCTTAGAAAAGGATTCATCAGAGCTTCCACCTCTCCAGCCGGTGCGGGGATGTTCTTCGTACGCAATAAGGATTCATCGTTAAGACCTATAATAGATTACTGGGAGCTGAATAAGCGCACCATAAAAAAACACTACCCCCTCCCCCTGATACCTGAGTTAATTGAACGCCTAAGAGAAGCTAATATCTACACTAAACTCGACTTGAGGGGAGCGTACAATTTGGTGAGGATAAAGGAAGGACACGAATGGCTCACAGCTTTTAGGACCCGATATGGCTTATACGAATATCTTGTGATGCCTTTCGGCCTTTGCAATGCCCCTGCTACCTTCCAACACTTCATCAACGATGTGTTCAGAGATTTACTCGACGTCTGTTTAGTCATATATTTAGACGATATATTAATATACTCACGTAATCAAACTGAACACGTACAACACGTTCGCAAGGTACTCTCCTGGCTTAGAGAACATAAATTGTACGCTAAGATTGAAAAATGTTTATTCCATACAACTCAGGTATCATTTCTGGGATATGAGATCAACCCTTCCGGAATCACCATGCAAACACAGAAGGTTGAAGCAGTCACTGGATGGCCAATCCCAAAGAATAGGAAAGATTTACAACGTTTCCTGGGTTTCGCAAACTACTACAGAAAGTTTATCAAAGATTTCTCTAAAAAAGCCAAACCGTTAACAACTTTGACCAGCACATCTATACCATTCAAATGGACTGAAGAAGCAGACTTTGCCTTCACGCAATTAAAGAACAGCTTCACTACCGCACCTATTTTAAGATTCCCTGATCCTTCATTGCAATATCTCCTGGAAGTGGACTCATCAGATCACGCTCTAGGTGCAGTATTGTCGCAACAAAAATCTCTGACTGATCCTATCCACCCTGTATCTTATTTTTCTTCTATGATGACCACAAGTGAACGAAATTATTCCATTGGAGACAAGGAACTCCTCGCTATAAAGAGGTCATTAGAAAACTGGAGACA
The DNA here is from genome assembly GCF_027579735.1 of Bombina bombina. Classification (NCBI taxonomy): domain Eukaryota; kingdom Metazoa; phylum Chordata; class Amphibia; order Anura; family Bombinatoridae; genus Bombina; species Bombina bombina. Next base: position 19,510,221 of record NC_069501.1, on the reverse strand, counting down.
TCTTCTCGAGGGAACTACATTTCCTATCCTCATCTTAACAGATCATAAAAATCTTGTTTATTTACAAACCAGCAAAACCCTGTCAGCAAGACAAGTCCGTTGGAGTTTGTTCTTTTCCCGTTTTGATTTTATCATCACCTATAGACCCGCAGCAAGGAATGGAAAAGCCGATGCTTTATCAAGGATACCAGAGAAGCTTAACCCACAATCCAGCCAAACTACTATTATACCACCTGTTAGGTTTATTGGTTTATCAACTGATTTACTCTCCAAAATTAAAACCTTATCAGCTGAAGAGACACCACCTACAGAGTTACCGTTAAAAAAGAGAGATGATATCTACTACCATTTTAACAAGCTATACATACCCTCTGGGTTAAGGGAGGTAATACTACGCAACCATCATGATTCACCCTTATCAGGGCATCCTGGGATCAAGCGCACTTTAGATTTGATTTCAAGAACATTCTGGTGGCCAAAACAGAAGGAGTCGGTGAAGCAATACATACAAACATGTGACGTTTGTGCTGTCTCCAAGTCTGAAAAAAGACCACCTTACGGGTTATTGATACCTCTTCCTGCCCCGAAGAGACCATGGCAACACATCTCAATGGATTACATAGTGGATCTTCCTATGTCCAATAATCAAAACACCATTCTGGTTGTGGTGGATTTATTCACGAAGATGGGACATTTCCTACCTTATCACAAATTACCAACCTCGTCAGAGACTGCTACTTTATTCCTGGATAATATAGTAAAATTACATGGTTTCCCTTCCATCGTAACAACAGATAGAGGAACCCAGTTCACCTCCCAGTTTTGGACCAGAATGTGTGAACTCACACAAATGGATCATCGTTTCACGACTGCTTTCCACCCGCAAACCAACGGTCAATCCGAAAGATTGAACCAGTGGCACGAGCAGTATTTACGCTGCTACTGCTCATATCACCAAGAAGATTGGGCTAAGTTCCTTTCAATGGCTGAATTTGCTTATAACAATGCGACAAATTCCTCAACTAAAGTCTCACCCTTCTTCGCAAATTATGGGTTTCATCCGGACCTCGTTCTATCATGTTCCGATACTCATACCTCACCTGCTATTGATAACCTCCAAGACTCCCTACAACAGAATTTTAATTTCATTCATCAAAACATTCTAAAAGCTCAACAAACTCAGAAATATCATTACGATATTCGAAGAAGACCTTCTCCTTCCTACAAGTTGGGGGATCTAGTGTGGTTATCGACAAAGAACTTAAAATTACAAATACCCTGCAAAAAACTTGCTGGCCTTTTCATTGGCCCTTTTTCTATAGTTAAAATCATCAACGAAAATGCTGTTACTCTATAATTGCCGGATTCGATGAGAGTCCATCCTACCTTTCATGTATCCCTCTTGAAACCATACCAACGCACAAGACAGTCTCGGACCTTCCTCCCTCCTCTTCCTCCAACACTAGAACAGGACGAATACGAAGTAGACTCTATACTTGACTCCAGGATACACAGAGGTGAGCTTCAATATCTAATCCACTGGAAGAATTACTCCCAGGAAGAAGATTCCTGGGAACCTGCTGCTAATATCTCCACACAGAGATTGTTGACCCAATTCCATAGACGGAATCCTGATCGTCCTAGACCTGCAACTGTGGCACAGTTGCCTTGAGGAGGGGGTCATGTAAGGATACTGTCTCTTTAAGACTGGGCTGAAGTTTCATTGGTCACCTCAGTTATAAGTTCCACCATTTCCGGCTGATTCACTGCTTAGTAATTTTAGTTGTAAACCTTAAGATACCTGAGCTTTACCTGGAAGACCTGTTGGAATTACAAACCTAACGGAGCAGCAGATACCGACTTCAGCTAAACATCTATACTTAAGTTTGTAGCTGAACTCTTATCAACACCTTACGCTACTTAAGCTACAGCTGTTTGCAAACTCTGTAGCTACTTGCAAGGAGAACTATCAACTAACCGGAGTTTCAAGAAGTATCAGGTTTTCAGGAATGTTGTAGCAACTTGGACTTAAGCTCTCACTACTTAAAGATTTCTAACTTTTATTCAAAGTTCTGAGTCACGCAGACTCCTCCCACCCAGACCGCGCTGCAGCGTTCACAACAGTCAGCTTGTTACTCACAGTGCCTGTCAGCAGTTCGTGCTATCCACACGGAGGCAGCCGCAGTACTCAGCCTGTCAGTTCTCTCACTGTACACAGCGATCACACACGCTGTGCAGACTTCTGCCGAATCAGCCTGTCAGTTCTTTCACTGAACTCAGTGATCACACACGCTGTGCAGAACACTGCCGAACCAGCCTGTCAGCCTATGAGTACCTACACCCCTCTCACTCACCTTCTCTTCCTGCATGAGTAAAGGAATAGAGCGGTTAACACTAACCTTCTATGTGTTAAAGAACCTATTACATTGACTCTTGCCAAATCTCTGTTGATCTTGGAGAATTGTTACTCGAACTTACCTTGGTGATATCACTTAAATAACAGAGTCTTCTCATCGTTCCTTACTCACTGCCTTTTGTTATATCACCTATCTTATATTCCTAGTAAGGATATTAAGATCATCTCCCTTCCATTGGGGAAATATCAGATAAAAAATTTAAACACTGCAGGAAAAGAGTTCCACTCATCTATAGTGCAGCTCCATTCACTGCAGTGTCACAAAACTAATTAATGATTCTGCAATTGTGTTCCATAACTTACTGAGTTTTGCAACACCTTACAATACCCCTTGGGACTTAACACTGAATTTGATTTAAACTTTTTAATCTAATATAATGAGATTTGTAAATTGATTCTTTTAATCTCAAATAATATGAAATTGATTTACACTGATCTCTAACCCCATTGTCTATGAATTAATCACACACCACAATCATTCATGTTTACACTTCACATAGAATTAGTTATAACTTCACTCTTTTTGCACAAACATATGAATTTCCTGTAGTAAATATCTATAGGTCTTATATTTAGGAAGTCCTATATTTAGGAAATCTCCTCTGTTCTCTTATGGAATATTCTTTCACATTAATATCTCACTTTTATTAGGTTAATGGTTACAGTTTTATATTTAAAAAATTATCTTTATTCTCTCATGTAATATTCTTTCAAATTGATTTCTCACTTTTACTAGATTAGTAGTTTATCCTCTGTAAATATGAACATATATACAGATAATATATATATATATATATATATATATATATATATATATATATACTGTTTATATATATATAGATAGATAGTGATGTCGCGAATAGTTCACCGGCAAATAGTTCCCAGCGAACATAGCATGTTCGCGTTCGCCGTGGCGGACGAACATATGCGATGTTTGATCTGCCCCCTATTCATCATCATTGAGTAAACTTTGACCCTGTATCTCACAGTCTGCAGACACATTCCAGCCAATCAGCAGCAGACCCTCCCACCCAGCTCCCAGTGCCACCACTCATATCTGGTGTAACAGTAGTGTAAATTTAAAAAAAAAAAAAAACTTTTTCGACTGTGAAACATCAGTCTGCTAGTGTAATCTAATTGCAGTTGCCTGCCTGCCAGAGTGTGTGCCAGGCCCACTTGCCCAGTGCCCCCACTCATATCTGGTGTAACAGTAGTGTAAATTTAAAAAAAAAAAACTTTTTTGACTGTGAAACATCAGTCTGCTTGTGTAATCTAATTGCAGTTGCCTGCCTGCCTGCCAGCGTGTGTGCCAGTCCCACTTGCCCAGTGCCACCACTCATATCTGCTGTAACAGTAGTGTAAATTTAAAAAAAACAAACTTGTTTGACTGTGAAACATCAGTCTGCTAGTGTAATCTAATTGCAATTGCCTGCCTGCCAGCGTGTGTGCCAGGCCCACTTGCCCAGTGCCACCACTCATGTCTGGTGTAACAGTAGTGTAAATTTAAAAAAAAAAAAACTTTTTTGACTGTGAAACATCAGTCTGCTTGTTTAATCTAATTGCAGTTGCCTGCCTGCCAGCGTGTGTGCCAGGCTCACAGCGTATACAGTGCCCACTTGCCCAGTGCCACCACTCATATCTGGTGTAACAGTAGTGTAAATTTAAAAAAAAAAAAACTTTTTTGACTGTGAAACATCAGTCTGCTTGTTTAATCTAATTGCAGTTGCCTGCCTGCCAGCGTGTGTGCCAGGCTCACAGCGTATACAGTGCCCACTTGCCCAGTGCCACCACTCATATCTGGTGTAACAGTAGTGTAAATTTAAAAACAAAAAACTTTTTGGACTGTGAAACATCAGTCTGCTTTTTTGTGTCAGGCTCACAGCGTATACTGTGCCCACTTGCCCAGTGCCACCACTCATATCTTGTTTAATAGTAGTGTAAGTGTACATTTAAAAACAAAAAAAACTTTTTGGACTGTGAAACATCATATATGCGATGTTCGATCCGCCCCCTATTCGTCATTATTGAGTAAACTTTGACCCTGTATCTGACAGTCTGCAGACACATTCCAGCCAATCAGCAGCAGACCCTCCCTCCCAGGTCCCAGTGCCACCACTCATATCTGGTGTAACAGTAGTGTAAATTTAAAAAAAACTAAACTTTTTTGACTGTGAAACATCAGTCTGCTAGTGTAATCTAATTGCAGTTGCCTGCCTGCCAGCGTGTGTGCCAGGCCCACTTGCCCAGTGCCCCCACTCATATCTTGTGTAACAGTAGTGTAAATTTAAAAAAAAAAAAAACTTTTTTGACTGTGAAACATCAGTCTGCTTGTGTAATCTAATTGCAGTTGCCTGCCTGCCAGCATGTGTGCCAGACCCACTTGCCCAGTGCCACCACTCATATCTGGTGTAACAGTAGTGTAAATTAAAAAAAAAAAAATTTTTTGATTGTGAAACATCAGTCTGCTAGTGTAATCTAATTGCAGTTGCCTGCCTGCCTGCCTGCCAGCGTGTGTTCCAGGCCCACTTGCCCAGTGCCACCACTCATATCTGGTGTAAGAGTAGTGTAAATTTAAAAAAAAAAACCTTTTTGACTGTGAAACATCAGTCTGCTTGTGTAATCTAATTGCAGTTGCCTGCCTGCCAGCGTGTGTGCCAGACCCACTTGCCCAGTGCCACCACTCATATCTGCTGTAACAGTAGTGTAAATTTAAAAAAAAAAAACTTGTTTGACTGTGAAACATCAGTCTGCTAGTGTAATCTAATTGCAATTGCCTGCCTGCCAGCGTGTGTGCCAGGCCCACTTGCCCAGTGCCACCACTCATGTCTGGTGTAACAGTAGTGTAAATTTAAAAAAAAAAACTTTTATGACTGTGAAACATCAGTCTGCTTGTGTAATCTAATTGCAATTGCCTGCCTGCCAGCATGTGTGCCAGGCCCACTTGCCCAGTGCCACCACTCATATCTGGTGTAACAGTAGTGTAAATTTAAAAAAAAAAACTTTTTCAACTGTGAAACATCAGTCTGCTAGTGTAATCTAATTGCAGTTGCCTGCCTGCCAGCGTGTGTGCCAGGCTCACAGCGTATAATGTGCCCACTTGCCCAGTGGCCCCACTCATATCTGGTGTAAAGGTAGTGTAAATTTAAAAACAAAAAACTTTTTGGACTGTGAAACATCAGTCTGCTTTTTTGTGTCAGGCTCACAACGTATACTGTGCCCACTTGCCCAGTGCCACCACTCATATTTTGTTTAATAGTAGTGTAAGTGTACATTTAAAAACAAAAAAAACTTTTTGGACTGTGAAACATCATATATGTGATGTTTGATCTGCCCCCTATTCGTCATCATTGAGTAAACTTTGACCCTGTATCTCACAGTCTGCAGACACATTCCAGCCAATCAGCAGCAGACCCTCCCTCCCAGGTCCCAGTGCCACCACTCATATCTGGTGTAACAGTAGTGTAAATTAAAAAAAAAAAACTTTTTTGACTGTGAAACATCAGTCTGCTAGTGTAATCTAATTGCAGTTGCCTGCCTGCCTGCCAGAGTGTGTGCCAGGCCCACTTGCCCAGTGCCCCCACTCATATCTGGTGTAACAGTAGTGTAAATTTAAAAAAAAAAACTTTTTTGACTGTGAAACATCAGTCTGCTTGTGTAATCTAATTGCAGTTGCCTGCCTGCCAGCGTGTGTGCCAGGCCCACTTGCCCAGTGCCACCACTCATATCTGCCGTAACAATAGTGTAAATTAAAAAAAAAATAAACTTGTTTGACTGTGAAACATCAGTCTGCTAGTGTAATCTAATTGCAGTTGCCTGCCTGCCAGCGTGTGTGCCAGGCCCACTTGCCCAGAGCCACCACTCATGTCTGGTGTAACAGTAGTGTAAATTTAAAAAAAAACAACTTTTTTGACTGTGAAACATCAGTCTGCTTGTGTAATCTAATTGCAGTTGCCTGCCTGCCAGCGTGTGTGCCAGGCCCACTTGCCCAGTGCCACCACTCATATCTGGTGTAACAGTAGTGTAAATTAAAAAAAAAAAAACTTTTTTGACTGTGAAACATCAGTCTGCTAGTGTAATCTAATTGCAGTTGCCTGCCTGCCAGCATGTGTGCCAGGCTCACAGCGTATACTGTGCCCACTTGCCCAGTGCCACCACTCATATCTGGTGTAACAGTAGTGTAAATTTAAAAACAAAAAACTTTTTGGACTGTGAAACATCAGTCTGCTTTTTTGTGTCAGGCTCACAGCGTATACTGTGCCCACTTGCCCAGTGCCACCACTCATATCTTGTTTAATAGTAGTGTAAGTGTACATTTAAAAAAATAAAAACTTTTTGGACTGTGAAACATCAGTCTGCTTTTTTGTGTCAGGCTCACGGCGTATACTGTGCCCACTTGCCCAGTGCCACCACTCATATCTTGTTTAATAGTAGTGTAAGTGTACATTTAAAAAAATAAAAACTTTTTGGACTGTGAAACATCAGTCTGCTTTTTTGTGTCAGGCTCACAGCGTATACTGTGCCCACTTGCCCAGTGCCACCACTCATATCTTGTTTAATAGTAGTGTAAGTGTACATTTAAAAAAAATAAAAACTTTTTGGACTGTGAAACATCAGTCTGCTTTTTTGTGTCAGGCTCACAGCGTATACTGTGCCCACTTGCCCAGTGCCACCACTCATATCTTGTTTAATAGTAGTGTAAGTGTACATTTAAAAAAAAATGACAGGCAGAGGCAGGCCACCCCGCAGGTGCCGTCGTGGTCGTGGTACTGTGATTCCCTTTGGCCCTAGAATAATGCCCAGTGTTCAGAGGCAACGTACCATGAACTCGAAAAGTTCTGAGGACATAGTTGACTTTCTAACACAGGACACACAATCTTCTATAGCTTCCACTCCGAACCTTGACACACCATCCTCCTCCAGCTTATCTTCGGCCAGCACCTCTCAAGTTACCACTCGCCCGCCTTCCGCCACCACCAACACTAGCACCACAGCCGCTTCACTTGATCTGTCAGAGGAGTTATTTACACATCAGTTGGAAGAAATGAGTGATGCTCAACCATTATTGCCAGAGGATGTAGATAACAGGGATATGTCTCAGTCAGGCAGCATTACACACATGGACGTACTTTGTGATGATGATGATGTTGTACCTGCTGCGGGAGTTTGGTCTGTCACTGTGAAGCGGGCGTAACCCTTACACTACCTGATCGATACAACATGATACCTGATGTTTTAAAGCATGTTCTTCCAAACAATTTAGGAATGTTAGGTGATTTATGCCCTTTATGGATTAAAACCAGACTCTGCATCAACTATGTAATTTTCCATGGGAGTTTTGCCATGGATCCCCCTCAGGCACGCCACAGTCCAGGTGTTAGTCCCCTTGAAAACACAATTTATGTAAGAACTTACCTGATAAATTCATTTCTTTCATATTAGCAAGAGTCCATGAGCTAGTGACGTATGGGATATACATTCCTACCAGGAGGGGCAAAGTTTCCCAAACCTCAAAATACCTACAAATACACCCCTCACCACACCCACAAATCAGTTTAACGAATAGCCAAGAAGTGGGGTGATAAGAAAAAAGTGCGAAAGCATATAAAATAAGGAATTGGAATAATTGTGCTTTATACAAAAAAATCATAACCACCACAAAAAAGGGTGGGCCTCATGGACTCTTGCTAATATGAAAGAAATGAATTTATCAGGTAAGTTCTTACATAAATTATGTTTTCTTTCATGTAATTAGCAAGAGTCCATGAGCTAGTGACGTATGGGATAATGACTACCCAAGATGTGGATCTTTCCACGCAAGAGTCACTAGAGAGGGAGGGATAAAATAAAGACAGCCAATTCCTGCTGAAAATAATCCACACCCAATAAAGTTTAATGAAAACATAAGCAGAAGATTCAAACTGAAACCGCTGCCTGAAGTACTTTTCTACCAAAAACTGCTTCAGAAGAAGAAAACACATCAAAATGGTAGAATTTAGTAAAAGTATGCAAAGAGGACCAAGTTGCTGCTTTGCAAATCTGATCAACCAAAGCTTCATTCCTAAACGCCCAGGAAGTAGAAACTGACCTAGTAGAATGAGCTGTAATCCTTTGAGGCGGAGTTTTACCCGACTCAACATAGGCATGATGAATCAAAGATTTCAACCAAGATGCCAAAGAAATGGCAGAAGCTTTCTGGCCTTTTCTAGAACCGGAAAATATAACAAATAGACTAGAAGTCTTTCGGAAAGACTTAGTAGCTTCAACATAATATTTCAAAGCTCTAACAACATCCAAAGAATGCAACGATTTCTCCTTAGAATTCTTAGGATTAGGACATAATGAAGGAACCACAATTTCTCTACTAATGTTGTTGGAATTCACAACCTTAGGTAAAAATTGAAAAGAAGTTCGCAACACCGCCTTATCCTGATGAAAAATCAGAAAAGGAGACTCACAAGAAAGAGCAGATAATTCAAAAGGAACAAAACTTTCCAAGAAAGTAATTTAATGTCCAATGAATGCATGGGTTCAAAAGGAGGAGCTTGAAGAGCCCCCAGAACCAAATTCAAACTCCAAGGAGGAGAAATTGACTTAATGACAGGTTTTATACGAACCAAAGCTTGTACAAAACAATGAATATCAGGAAGACTAGCAATCTTTCTGTGAAAAAGAACAGAAAGAGCAGAGATTTGTCCTTTCAAGGAACTTGCGGACAAACCCTTATCTAAACCATCCTGAAGAAACTGTAAAATTCTCGGTATTTTAAAAGAATGCCAAGAAAAATGATGAGAAAGACACCAAGAAATATAAGTCTTCCAGACTCTATAATATATCTCTCTAGATACAGATTTACGAGCCTGTAACATAGTATTAATCACAGAGTCAGAGAAACCTCTTTGACCAAGAATCAAGTGTTCAATCTCCATACCTTTAAATTTAAGGATTTGAGATCCTGATGGAAAAAAGGACCTTGTAACAGAAGGTCTGGTCTTAACGGAAGAGTCCACGGTTGGCAAGAAGCCATCCGGACAAGATCCGCATACCAAAACCTGTGAGGCCATGCCGGAGCTACCAGCAGAACAAACTAGCATTCCTTCAGAATCTTGGAGATTACTCTTGGAAGAAGAACTAGAGGCGGAAAGATATAGGCAGGATGATACTTCCAAGGAAGTGATAATGCATCCACTGCCTCCGCCTGAGGATCCCGGGATCTGGACAGATACCTGGGAAGTTTCTTGTTTAGATGAGACGCCATCAGATCTATTTCTGGAAGTTCCCACATTTGAACAATCTGAAGAAATACCTCTGGGTGAAGAGACCATTCGCCCGGATGCAACGTTTGGCGACTGAGATAATCTGCTTCCCAATTGTCTATACCTGGGATTTAAACCGCAGAGATTAGACAGGAGCTGGATTCCGCCCAAACCAGAATTCGAGATACTTCTTTCATAGCCAGAGGACTGTGAGTCCCTCCTTGATGATTGATGTATGCCACAGTTGTGACATTGTCTGTCTGAAAACAAATGAACGATTCTCTCTTCAGAAGAGGCCAAGACTGAAGAGCTCTGAAAATTGCACGGAGTTCCAAAATATTGATCGGTAATCTCACCTCCTGAGATTCCCAAACTCCTTGTGCCGTCAGAGATCCCCATACAGCTCCCCAACCTGTAAGACTTGCATCTGTTGAAATTACAGTCCAGGTCGGAAGAACAAAAGAAGCCCCCTGAATTAAACGATGGTGATCTGTCCACCACGTCAGAGAGTGTCGTACAATCGGTTTTAAAGATATTATTTGAGATATCTTTGTGTAATCCCTGCACCATTGATTCAGCATACAGAGCTGAAGAGGTCGCATGTGAAAACGAGCAAAAGGGATCGCGTCCGATGCAGCAGTCATAAGACCTAGAATTTCCATGCATAAGGCTACCGAAGGGAATGATTGCGACTGAAGGTTTTGACAAGCTGAAATCAATTTTAGACGTCTCTTGTCTGTCAAAGACAGAGTCATGGACACTGAATCTATCTGGAAACCCAGAAAGGTTACCCTTGTCTGAGGAATCAATGAACTTTTTAATGAATTGATCCTCCAACCATGATCTTGAAGAAACAACACAAGTCGATTCGTATGAGATTCTGCTAAATGTAAAGACTGAGCAAGTACCAAGATATCGTCCAAATAAGGAAATACCACAATACCCTGTTCTCTGATTACAGACAGAAGGGCACCGAGAACCTTTGTAAAAATTCTTGGAGCTGTAGCTAGGCCAAACGGCAGAGCCACAAACTGGTAATGCTTGTCCAAGAAAGAGAATCTCAGGAACTGATAGTGATCTGGATGAATCGGAATATGCAGATATGCATCCTGTAAATCTATTGTGGACATATAATGCCCTTGCTGAACAAAAGGCAAGATAGTCCTTACAGTTACCATTTTGAATGTTGGTATCCTTACATAACGATTCAATATTTTAAGATCCAGAACTGGTCTGAAGGAGTTCTCCTTCTTTGGTACAATGAAGAGATTCGAATAAAACCCCAGCCCCTGTTCCAGAACTGGAACTGGCATAATTACTCCAGCCAACTCTAGATCTGAAACACATTTCAGAAATGCTTGAGCTTTCACTGGATTTACTGGGACACGGGAAAGAAAAAATCTCTTTGCAGGAGGTCTTATCTTGAAACCAATTCTGTACCCTTCTGAAACGATGTTCTGAATCCAAAGATTGTGAACAGAATTGATCCAAATTTCTTTGAAAAAACGTAACCTGCCCCCTACCAGCTGAGCTGGAATGAGGGCCGCACCTTCATGTGGACTTAGAAGCTGGCTTTGCTTTTCTAGAAGGCTTGGATTTATTCCAAACTGGAGATGGTTTCCAAACTGAAACTGCTCCTGAGGAAAAAGGATCAGGCTTTTGTTCTTTGTTGAAACGAAAGGAACGAAAACGATTATTAGCCCTGTTTTTACCCTTAGATTTTTTATCCTGTGGTAAAAAAGTTCCTTTCCCACCAGTAACAGTTGAGATTATAGAATCCAACTGAGAACCAAATAATTTGTTACCCTGGAAAGAAAGGGAAAGTAGAGTTGATTTAGAAGACATATCAGCATTCCAAGTTTTAAGCCATAAAGCTCTTCTAGCTAAAATAGCTAGAGACATAAACCTGACATCAACTCTGATAATATCAAAAATGGCATCACAGATAAAATTATTAGCATGTTGAAGAAGAATAATAATATCATGAGAATCATGATCTGTTACTTGTTGCGCTAAAGTTTCCAACCAAAAAGTTGAAGCTGCAGCAACATCAGCCAATGATATAGCAGGTCTAAGAAGATTACCTGAACACAGATAAGCTATTCTTAGAAAGGATTCAATTTTCCTATCTAAAGGATCCTTAAACGAAGTACCATCAGCCGTAGGAATAGTAGTACGTTTAGCAAGGGTAGAAATAGCCCCATCAACTTTAGGAATTTTGTCCCAAAATTCTAATCTGTCAGATGGCACAGGATATAATTGCTTAAAACGTTTAGAAGGAGTAAATGAATTACCCAAATTATTCCATTCTCTGGAAATTACTTCAGAAATAGCACCAGGAACAGGAAAAACTTCTGGAATAACCACAGGAGATTTAAAGACCTTATCTAAACATTTAGATTTAGTATCAAGAGGACCAGAATCCTCAATTTCTAAAGCAATTAGTACTTCTTTAAGTAAAGAACGAATAAATTCCATTTTAAATAAATATGAAGATTTATCAGCATCAACCTCTGAGACAGAGTCCTCTGAACCAGAAGAGTCATTAGAATCAGAATGATGATGTTCATTTAAAAATTCATCTGTATAAAGAGAAGTTTTAAAAGATTTTTTATGTTTACTAGAAGGAGGAATAACAGATATAGCCTTCTTGATGGATTCAGAAACAAAATCTCTTATGTTATCAGGAACACTCTGAATATTAGATGTTGATGGAACAGCAACAGGTAATGTAACATTACTAAAGGAAATATTATCTGCATTAACAAGTTTGTCATGACAATTAATACAAACAACAGCTGGAGGAACAGCTACCAAAAGTTTACAGCAGATACACTTAGCTTTGGTAGTTCCAGCACCAGACAGCGATTTTCCTGAAGTATCTTCTGACTCAGATGCAACGTGAGACATCTTGCAATATGTAAGAGAAAAAACAACATATACAGCAAAATTGATCAAATTCCTTAAATGACAGTTTCAGGAATGGGAAAAAATGCCAAGTAACAAGCTTCTAGCAACCAGAAGCAATGAAAAATGAGACTTAAATAATGTGGAGACAAAAGCGACGCCCATATTTTTTTAGCGCCAAATAAGACGCCCACATTATTTGGCGCCTAAATGCTTTTGGCGCCAAAAATGACGCCACATCCGGAACGCCGACATTTTTGGCGCAAAAGAACGTCAAAAAAATGACGCAACTTCCGGCGACAGGTATGACGCCGGAAACAGAAATTATTTTTTGCGCCAAAAAAGTCTGCGCCAAGAATGACGCAATAAAATGAAGCATTTTCAGCCCCCGCGAGCCTAACAGCCCACAGGAAAAAAAGTCAAATTTTTTTAAGGTAAGAAAAAATGATTGATTCAAATGCATTATCCCAAATATGAAACTGACTGTCTGAAAATAAGGAATGTTGAACATCCTGAGTCAAGGCAAATAAATGTTTGAATACATATATTTAGAACTTTATAAAAAAGTGCCCAACCATAGCTTAGAGTGTCACAGAAAATAAGACTTACTTACCCCAGGACACTCATCTACATATAGCAGATAGCCAAACCAGTACTGAAACGAGAATCAGCAGAGGTAATGGTATATATATAAGAGTATATCGTCGATCTGAAAAGGGAGGTAAGAGATGAATCTCTGCGACCGATAACAGAGAACCTATGAAATAGACCCCGTAGAAGGAGATCATTGCATTCAAATAGGCAATGCTCTCCTCACATCCCTCTGACATTCACTGCACGCTGAGAGGAAAACCGGGCTCCAACCTGCTGCGGAGCGCATATCAACGTAGAATCTAGCACAAACTTACTTCACCACCTCCATAGGAGGCAAAGTTTGTAAAACTGATTTGTGGGTGTGGTGAGGGGTGTATTTGTAGGCATTTTGAGGTTTGGGAAACTTTGCCCCTCCTGGTAGGAATGTATATCCCATACGTCACTAGCTCATGGACTCTTGCTAATTACATGAAAGAAACAACTTTCCCATCACTATTGTGGCCACAAAGAGTCCCTGTGGGTTTTAAAATTCGCCTGCCCATTGAAGTCAATGGCGGTTCTCCCGGTTCGCCGGTTCGCTAACTTTTGCGGGAGTTCGCGTTCGCAATTCGCGAACCCAAATTTTTAGGTTCGCAACATCACTATAGATAGATAGATATTTTGCATAAATAAAAAGAGAAAAGCGCTCAACCTGGGTATGAACAATAGCATAATAACTTGTTCTATGGCTAGTTACCACCCAAGAAGCAACCTCTTTTTGCTCAAAATGTGCCTCTCACAGAGAAGAACTCTCCTGTAGCATATCAGTCTGATCCTGACTTAACAGTGCAGTCCAGCCCTGAAATACCAGGCAATCCCTCTCTGAACAAGAGAAATGTCAAAATCCCAGATGTAAGTTTCAGCCTAGTGTGGGCTCGTCAGTGCGGTGCAGCCATATCCCTCTAGGAACACTGAGCAACAGGTCCACGTCTGGATTCCCGCATCACACTTAGAGAGACTTCCCCAAGATTCATAATTTTTATAAATAAAAAGAGAGAAAAGCTGAACCTGGGAACGAACAATAACATAATAGCTTGTTCTATGGCTAGTTACCACCCAAGAAGCAGCCTCCTTTTGTTCAACGTGTGCCTTTCACAGAAAAGAACTCTCCTGTAGCATATCAGTCTGATCCTGACTTAACAGTGTAGTCCAGCCCCGAAATACCAGTCAATCCCTCTCTGAACGAGAGAAACGGCAAAACACAGACATATATGTTGGCCTAGTGTGGGCCTCGTCAGTGAGGTGCAGCCATATCCTTCTAGGCACACTGAGCAACAGGTCCACGTCTGGATTCCCGCATCACACTTAGGGAGACTTCCCCAAGAGTCATAATTTGCATAAATAAAAGGAGAGAAGCGCTAAACCTGGGACTGAACAATAGCATAATAACTTGTTCTATGGCTAGTTACCACCCAGAAGCAGCCTCTTTTTGCACAACATGTGCTTTTCACAGAGAAAATTTTTCCTGTAGCATATCAGTCTGACCGTGACTTAACAGTGCAGTCCAGCCCTGAAATACCAGGCAAGCCCTTTCTGAGCGAGAGAAAGGGCAAAACCCCATAGGAAAGTTTTCCAATGTGTAAAGCACACTAAAAAGAGGCTGCTCCTGGGTGGTAAATCGCCATAGAACTAGCTGATGAGCTGTTGTTCGTTCCTGGTAGAGCGCTTCTCTATTCGTATGCAAATATATAGATATTTATCTTCTAAACACCACTTTCATGACCTATTAGCCTCTGAATACTTTGAAATGCATTTATTTGACATTTGTATATTTGTACACTTGTACATTTACCAATGTATCAATGTGTCCATTTTGTCTATGACATGATATTTAACCTGATTGGGAAATGCCACTGTCACAGATACCAGGCTGCAGGGGTTAACTCCATACCCCCCTACTACCTCACCCCCTCTAATTTCTTGGCGGTTTTGGGCTCCTCAGAGCAACCTCAATCTATGAAACCTTCCATTTTGTGAAAAAAATGTGTGTTGAACCTGATCTGAAAGGAACTGAACTCTGACCGGGAAAACCCTTCAGTGCTGGCCGGGCTAGTGGAACTCCCGGTCAGCCACATCAGCCTGAATTCCCAGTCCCCTTTAACCCTGGTCACTCTAGTGGCCCTTTGCCCCAGAGCTCCGCTCTTTTGGGGACAGGTAGCCCCTAGAGAGGACAAGAGGCGGTGGAATTGCAAGAGGGGAGCTACTTTGGCAACTGGGGATTTTGACACCTTACCCCCCAATCTTTACCGGGCTATAACTCTTGTCCCAAGTAACGAATCATGTTGTTTTTTGGACTGTGGCATCTGGGAAAGTGCCGCTGCTCCCCCGGGATCAACCCAAAACCACCATCCTGTGTCCTGGGTCTCTGTGGGACTCTGGCTGCTATAGCAGATGCCAGCCTTTCTCTAGGGACGAGAATGGCAGGAGATTTGGGAGCAAGATAGGGCTCTGTGTGTGTGTGTATATAAGGTGAGTGTTTTCCACAATAAAATCAGTTCTTGATTCACCTGAATGCTAGTCTGTAGTGATGTCGCGAACATAAAATTTTCAGTTCGCGAACGGCGAACACGAACTTCCGCAAATGTTTGCGAACGGGCGAACCGGGCGAACCGCCATAGACTTAAATAGGCAGGCGAATTTTAAAACCCACAGGGACTCTTTCTGGCCACAATAGTGATGGAAAAGTTGTTTCAAGGGGACTAACACCTGGACTGTGGCATGCCGAAGGGGGATCCATGGCAAAACTCCCATGGAAAATTACATAGTTGATGCAGAGTCTGGTTTTAACCCATAAAGGGCATAAATCACCTAACATTCCTAAATTGTTTGCAATAACGTGCTTTAAAACATCAGGTATGATGTTGTATTGATCAGGTAGTGTAAGGGTTACGCCCGCTTCACAGTGACAGACCAAACTCCCCGTTTAACGCACCGCAAACAGTCCATTTGCACAACCGCAAACTCCCCATTTGCACAAGGTTGGATACCAAGCTAGCCATGTCCCTTTCCTTGTCCTCACTGATGTCATTGAAGGTCTCTTCCCCAGCCACGTACAACACCAAGGGTCCCCGAAAGGTGACAACAAGCCCCCTGGGATGCCTGCTGTGTTTGGTCTTCCACCTCCTCAAAGCCACCTTCCTCCTCTGACTCCTCTTCTTCAGACTCCTCTCTCTGCATTGCCTCTCTCTGTGTTATTATAAGGTGTGTTAAGTACTACTATTCCTATCAGTTTAATCCCTGTTACGTCCCCTATCAGGGGACGTGTATATGGCATGGATTTTAGGAACCGGGAGATGGAAAAAGATGCTTGGTCGGTCCTCCTACTTCAAATTTGGGGCACTCTAATGTGCCACCAGATAGGAGTGGTGTGTTAAGTAGTACTATTCTTATCAGTTTAATCCCTGTTACGTCCCTTATCAGGGGATGTGTATATGGCATCGATTTTAGGAACCGGGAGATGGAAAAAGATGCTTTGTCAGTCCTCCTAGTTCCATCGCAAATTGGGATAGCTCAGGCCACAGGTCAAGCCTGCACACCCAGTAGTCAAGGGGTTCATCGCTCCTCAGAGTGTCGATATCTGGAGTTAAGGCGAGGTAGTCTGCTACCTGTCAGTCGAGTCGTTCTCTGAGGGTGGACCCCGAAGGGCTGTGGCGATGCGTAGGACTTAAAAAGCTCTGCATGTCCTCCATCAACAACACGTCTGTAAAGCGTCCTGTCCTTGCCGGCGTGGTCGTGGGAGGAAGAGGATTACTTGTTAGATTCCCGTTGTGCTGTGACATCACCCTTATACGCTGTGTAAAGCATACTTTTTAATTTATTTTGGAACTGCTGCATCCTTTCCGACTTGCGGTAATTTGGTAAAATTTCAGGCACTTTATGCTTATACCGGGGGTCTAGTAGCATGGACACCCAGTACAGGTCGTTCTCCTTCAGCCTTTTTATATGAGGGTCCCTCAACAGGCACGACAGCATGAAAGACCCCATATGCACAAGGTTTGATGCCGAGCTACTCATGTCCCGTTCCTCGTCCTCAGTGATCTCACTGAATTTATGTTCTTACCCCCAGCCACGTACAACACCACGGGTACCAGAGAGGTGACAACGAGCACCCTGGGATGCCTGTTGTGGTTGGTCTTCCTCCTCCTCCTCAAAGCCACATTCCTCCTCTGACTCCTCTTCCTCACAATCCTCTTCCAGCGTTGCTGCAGGTCCAGCAAGCAATGCTGATAAGGCTGTTTCTGGTGGTGATGGTGACCACAACTCTTCCTCTTCACGCTCATCTACGGCCTGATCCAGCATTCTTCGCAGGGCACGCTCCAGGAAGAAAACAAATGGTATGATGTCGCTGATGGTGCCTTCGGTGCGACTGACTAGGTTTGTCACCTCCTCAAAAGGACGCATGAGCCTACAGGCATTGCGCAATAGTGTCCAGTAACGTGGCAAAATAAATCCCAGCTCCGCAGAGGCTGTCCTAGCACCCCGGTCATACAAATAGTTGTTAATGGCTTTTTCTTGTTGGAGCAGGCGGTCGAACATTAGGAGTGTTGAATTCCAACGTGTCGGGCTGTCGCAAATCAAGCGTCTCACTGGCATGTTGTTTCGCTGCTGGATATCTGAAAAGTGCGCCATGGCCGTGTAGGAACGCCTGAAATGGCCACACACCTTCCTGGCCTGCTTCAGGACGTCCTGTAAGCCTGGGTACTTATGCACAAAGCGTTGTACGATCAGATTACACACATGTGCCATGCACGGCACATGTGTCAACTTGCCCAAATTCAATGCCGCCAACAAATTTCTTCCATTGTCACAAACCACTTTGCCGATCTCCAGTTGGTGCGGAGTCAGCCACTGATCCACCTGTGCGTTCAGGGCGGACAGGAGTGCTGGTCCAGTGTGACTCTCTGCTTTCAGGCAAGTCAACCCGAAGACGGCGTGAAACTGCCGTATCCGGGATGTGGAATAGTACCTGAGGAGCTGGGGGGGTGCCGTTGATGTGGAGCAAGACGCAGTAGCAGAAGAGGACTCAGCCAAGGAGGTTATGGAAGAGGAGTAGAGGAGGTGGCAGAAGGCCTGCCTGCAAGTCGTGGCGGTGTCACCAACTCCTCTGCAGAGCCACGCATTCCATGCTTGGCAGCCGACAGCAGGTTTACCCAATGCGCAGTGTAGGTGATATACCTGCCCTGACTATGCTTTGCAGACCAGGTATCAGTGGTCAGATGGACCCTTGCCCCAACACTGTGTGCCAGACATGCCATTACTTCCTTTTGCACAATCGAGTACAGGTTGGGGATTGCCTTTTGTGCAAAGAAATTTCGGCCGGGTACCTTCCACTGCGGTGTCCCAATAGCTACAAATTTTTGGAACGCCACAGTCTCCACCAGCTTGTATGGTAAAAGCTGGTGGGCTAAGAGTTCAGACAAGCCAGCTGTCAGATGCCGGGCAAGGGGGTGACTTTGTGACATTGGCTTATTACGCTCAAACATGTCCTTGACAGACACCTAACTGTGGGCAGATGAGCAGGAACTGCTCAAGGCAAAAGACGGAGTGGCGGATGGTTGAGAGGGGGCAAGGAGGACAGCGGTGGTTGACGTGGCTGAAGATGCTGGACCAGGAGGAGGATGGTGGCTTTGAGTTTGTGTGCTGCTTGTACTCATGTGTTGATCCCATAGGCGTTTGTGATGTGCGATCATGTGCCTTCACAAAGCAGTTGTACCTAGGTGGGTGTTGGACTTCCCATGACTCAGTTTCTTTTGGCACAGGTTGCAAATGGCATCGCTGTTGTCAGAGGCAGACACACAAAAAAAATGCCACACTGCTGAGCTCTGCAATGACGTCATTCTGGTGGTGGCAACAGCATGCATTGATTGGCATGCTGTCTGGCTGACCCCGGGTGCCGATGCATGCTGTCTGACTGTGCCACTAGCTCCTTGCGACGACCTCCCCCTGCTTCCAACTCATCTCCTCCTCCTCTCTGTCTCCCCATCTGAACTTTCCCCCTGTTCTTCTTCTCTTCTAGCGGGCACCCACGTGACATCCACAGACTCATCGTCATCATCAACCGCTTCACTTGTATCTGGCAACTCAGCAAAGAAGCAGCAGCGGGTACAACATCATCATCATAACACTGTACGTCCATGTGTGTAATGCTGCCTGACTGAGACATATCCCTGTTATCTACATTCTCTGGCAATAATGGTTGCGCATCACTATCTCTCATTTCTTCCAACTGATGTGTAAATAACTCCTCTGACAGATCAAGTGAAGCGGCTGTGGTGCTAGTGTTGGTGGTGGCGGCAGGCGGGCGAGTGGTAAATTGAGAGGTGCCCGAAGCTAAGCTGGAGGAGGATGGTGCGTCAAGGTTCTGAGCGGAAGCTGTAGAAGATTGGGTGTCCTGTGTTAGCCAGTCAACTATGTCCTCAGAACTGTTCGAGTTCAGGGTACGTGACCTCTAAACACTGGGCATTATTCTAGGGCCAAAGGGAATCACAGCACCACGACCACGACGGCCCCTGCGGGGTGGCCTGCCTCTGCCTGTAATTTTTTTTCCGATTAGTGGTACTATGCGTGCAAGCTAATGTGACAACAGATATGAGTGGCACTGTGCACTGGCAGAAGTTGGCAGAGTAGACGCTGTAGGCCTGACACACACGCTAAACTAACTGCTATTCAATCTATTACAGTCAAAACATTTTTTTATTTTTTTTTAAATGTACACTACTGTTACACCAGATATGAGTTGCACGGGTGTGACACTGTGCCCTGGCAGGCAGGCAGGCAGTGAAACGCACACGTGTGAAGGAAACTGACTGCTATTATTTCACAGTCAAAAAAGTGTTTGTTTTTTTTAAATGTACACTATTGTTACACCAGATATGAGTTGCACTGGTGTGACACTGTGCCCTGGCAGGCAGGCAGGCAGTGAAACGCACACGTGTGAAGGAAACTGACTGCTATTATTTCACAGTCAAGAAAGTGTTGTTTTTTTTAAATGTACACTACTGTTACACCAGATATGATAAGAGAAAAAGGGGCCCAATGGCACTACTGAGATGTTATAGGGAATATAATTAGTAGTAACAGTTATTTAAATAATAACTTGGAGGAAATTAACGTACATGTGTTCCTCCTAATGTTACGTGATGCAAACGTTGGTGCTGTGTACCGGTTAATGAGAGAATAAAAGCAGATTAAAGTCTTCAGAAAATTTACACATTTATAGCACTCAAATTCCCTGAATGTAGAATACGACTGAGTTACAATTGGCAGCAGGTTTACAGGAAAATTTAAAATATAACTTTTATTGGAACTTTAAAAAAATGTAGAACAATACACATTAAAAACACAGGAATAGTGTTAGCTCAAAAGAGGAGAGAGTGGTAATAGGGGTTTGGATCACCGACTTAGCAGCAATTAATCCTTGCAATTTGCAATTTATCAGTAAGTTGTAATAATGAAAACTGAGAGTGCATCTATGGTTCCTCAATCAGATGGTTGATCCTTGTTTATGTATCACAAGGGTCAAGTACAATAATTAGTTCCGGCACTATTGTTGATTACAGGGTGGTTTAACATGAGAGACCATGCATGGGTAGTTAGTATGATACAACACTTATGTTAATCTATATGATTATGGCATATTTGTGATATACCATGTACTTGGTTTGACATTTGGTATTTTTGGATAGTCTAAATATCATACATCATGCATGAATATTTCCTCTGACGTTCCTGTTTGATTATTTCATGACAGTAATCATTTTTACAACTTGCAATTGTTGCGGTATAAACCCAGGGTGGTAATTATTCAGAACAAATATGTCTCTATCAGGATTAATGTACCAACTAAATGACCAGGACTACTGTTTATATTGGTAGTGATCAATGTGAAGTATCCCTGTATTAATAGATATTTATATCTCTTAACAATTCCTGAAATTAGCCCAGGACATTGAACAGGGGGTAAATTAAATCATAGTATATTACAATGCGTTCTGAATCACTAATATTGGGTTAAATTAGTGTCTAAGGGTTAAATTGTCCTGTTAATATATATCCCCCATATATTGTACCAATATTGCTGTGTATTGCTATTGTCTGCAAATATTGCTTGTCACGATTTGCTAAGCTGTTATGATAACTGTGAGAGACGGATCAGGTTTGCTATATACCTGGTCCCTGGTCTGTTAACAACACGTGTGAAGGAAACTGACTGCTATTATTTCACAGTGAAAAAAGTGTTTTGTTTTTTTAAATGTACACTACTGTTACACCAGATATGAGTTGCACTGGTGTGACACTGTGCCCTGGCAGGCAGGCACTGAAACGCACACGTGTGAAGGAAACTGACTGCTATTATTTCACAGTCAAAAAAGTGTTGTTTTTTTTAAATGTACACTACTGTTACACCAGATATGAGTTGCACTGGTGTGACACTGTGCCCTGGCAGGCAGGCACTGAAACGCACACGTGTGAATGAAACTGACTGCTATTATTTCACAGTCAAAAAAGTGTTGTTTTTTTTAAATTTACACTACTGTTACACCAGATATGAGTTGCACTGGTGTGACACTGTGCCCTGGCAGGCAGGCACTGAAACACACACGTGTGAAGGAAACTGACTGCTATTATTTCACAGTCAAAAAAGTGTTTGTTTTTTAAATGTACACTACTGTTACAACAGATATGAGTGGTGGCACTGGGCAAGTGGGCACAGTATACGTTGTGAGCCTGACACACACGCTGGCAGGCAGGCAACTGCAATTAGATTACACAGGAAAAAAAAAAAAAGCAGACTGATGTTCTAGCCCTAAAAAGGGCTTTTTGGGGTGCTGTCCTTACAGCAGAGATCAGATGAGTCCTTCAGGACTGTAGTGGACACTGAATACACTAGCCAAGCTATCGATTTCCCTATTAAATCAGCAGCAGCTACACAGTCCCTCCTCTCACTAAGAATGCAGCTTCCGAATTAATCTAAAATGGATGCTGTCCAGGAGGTGGGAGGGTCTGGGAGGGAGGGTCTGTTGCTGATTGGCTGGAATGTGTCTGCTGACTGTGAGTTACAGGGTCAAAGTTTACTCAATGATGATGAATAGGGGGTGGACCGAACATCGCATATGTTCGCCGGGAACTATTCGCCGGCGAACTATTCGTGACATCACTACTAATCTGTCTAGTTATTTGGGTAGGCACTGCTAAATCACTTTCTCCACAACATAGCAGCTGGTTCCAGGTGTTGGAAGGATCCTTTAGTGGAGCTACCCAGTCTGGGTAGCAGGGAATCTGTCACAGTGGTGGCAGCAGTGGGATGCTTCTGACTACCTGGAATGTCCAAAACACCACCTGAAGCCTTTGCCGGAAACATACCAAAAGCTCCGGAAGGATGAACTGCAGGGCTTACTGCAAGCCAGAGGAGGAGTAGCTGGCAACAAGACAAAGACAGTGATCATAGCCAAGCTAACAAGCTGGCAGGCGGGTTGGATAACTACAAAGGCAACAGGTGCCCCAGTACCTCCTCCTTCCAAGTGACTACAGAGTCCGACCTACAGAGGCAGATCCAGTGGCGGCTGGATCTCTATGGACAGAATCCCCCCCCACAGATATCATTACCCGGGTAGTAATGGAAGCTACCAATGTACATATGTTGGAGCTTCAAAATGCCATGGGGGGTCATGTTGGATCCCCTGGTCCCCCTTTCCAGCCTAAAAAGCTACACCATGATGCTATTTAAGCATTCAAGAATGATGGAGAATAGGATGTCGACCGCTATCTCCAGTTTTTTTAGACCCAGTGCCTGATGCAGGGAGTGGCCACTGCTGATTGGGTCACTGTCCTGAATGGGAAGTTATCCGGCTGGCCCTTGGAGGCTTTCCATTCCATTACCTCCAAGGACCAGGAGAAGTTTGACCGAGTGAGAGAACGCATCCATGCCCACTATGGAATAACCCCAGAAGCTCACCGGCTGAAGTTCCAGGGACTACAATGGCAGGAACTACAATGGCAGGAGGGGCAGCCTTACACCGAGTGGGCTCACCAGTTAGCCTGGTCCTTGAATTCTTGGATTAATGGTTGTCACATCACTACTCTTGAGGAAGCTTTTTACAGTTTTACAAGCTCATGCCTGTGGACATACGGGACTGGGTGAAAGACAAGGGACCCACCACACTGGACCAAGACAACACCCTAGATGACCAATATGTGTATGTCCGGCAACAGGTGGATCCAGAAACCCAGCCAACCCCCTGCCCTTCTCGGACTCTGGATCGCCTCTCAGCGACCCCACTGACAGTCCTATGCTTGGCCGTCCCCTGTTTCCCTGGCCGGGGCAAACAAGCCCTGGGGGTGTTATGGGTGTGGGCAGATCGGGCATCTACAATGAGACTGTCTGGCACAGGCCCCAAGGGACTCTCCGGCTCTACCCCGCAGGAACCTCCCACTGCCGGTTCCAAGCTATCATGCCACTGCTCATATGTGGACAGTCCTGCCCTGTATGCTGACTGGGCTGAGGAAAAAGTTGGAGTTGTGCAGGAGGTACACACAGCAACTGCAGATAATTTCAAGCTCTATTTCTGGAACTTCTGGGTGAATGGGCAGGCAGCCTGGGGATTGAGATATACCAGAGCCACAGTCACCCTGATCCAGCCCCACCTAACCCCTGCCTCTAGCCACACAGGGAGGACCCTGACTGTTCGAGTGCCTGGAGGGGCAGTGATACACATCCCTACAGTGCGGGTGCACCTTAACTGGGGTGCCCGTTCCTGTACAGTGGAGGTGGGCATCATGCACAAACTGCCTGCCAAGGTCTTGCTGGGAAACAACCTTGGCAATCTTGCTTCTGCCTTCTTGGGGAATGACTCCCTAGATACATTTCCAGTGACTACCTGGCACCAGGCCAGATGTCAAGCCACCGTTCTGGCTCATGGGGTCCAGGTAAGACCTACCACCCCAATTCCTACCCTATTCCCCGACCAACTCTCTTAGGCATCCCCCACAACTAAGGAGACTCTTAGTGACCCGTCCCTAGCTCCTTACAGTGAATGTGTAGGGACTGACCCCCAGGGCCCGGGGGGAACGTTACCAGTGGAACAGGATCTCTGAGAGAAGAAAAGGGCCATTGCCCAAGCACCAGCTGGTCATACTGAAGAAGTTTTGGTCTGACCTGCTGCGGATTGGACATGACATTCCCCTAGCTGGGCATTTAGGGAAATCCAGAACCCACCACTGCCTAACGTAGATCTTCTTCTGGCCAGGAATTACAGCAGACATCAAAAACTACTATAAAACCTGCAAAGTTTGCCAGAGAGTTGAAAAGAAAGGGGACCACTCTAAAGCTACCCTGCACCCTCTCCGCATTATTGACAAACCCTTTAGTAGAGTGGCAGTAGATATCATTGGCCCCCTGGATCGACCCAGCCCCACAGGGAAGAAGTACAAACTTACAGTGGTCGACTATGCCACTCGGTACCTGGAGGCAATCCCTCTGGCTAATATCCAAGCGGAGACAGTGGCGGACGCAATGCTCCAGATATTCACCAGGGTAGGCTTCCTCCGGGAGGTATCACCGATCAGGCAACCTAGTTAACTGCGGAGATCACCAGGAAGTTATTGACATTGTGTGGGATCAAACCCTTGCACAGTTCTCCATACCACCCCAAACCAATGGGTTGGGTGAGAGGTTCAACGGGACCCTAAAGCAGTTGCTTAGGAAGTTCTCATTACCTGCCGCACCTGCTCTTTGCATACAGAGAGGTGCTTCAGGAATCCACCAGGTTTTCCCCCTTCGAAATGTTATATGGCCGGAGAATTGTTGAGAACCCACTGGGAGGGATCAACGGGGGAGGATGGGCGCTCCATTGTGGAGTACGTAGTAAACTTTAGGGATTGACTGAAGGACCTCGACGAAAAAGGTGCAAGAGAGCCTTCAGGTTGCTCAAGGCAGGCAAAAACAGTGGTACAGCCAGAATGCCCGTAATCGCACCCTAAAAGTTGGACAGAAAGTCCTAGCCCTGAAGCCCATCAAAACGGACAGACTGCAGGGGTGGTGGAGCAGCTGAATGACACCACCTACCTGGTGGCCAAATGTTCAGATGACCGGGCCCGCTGGACCTTACATGTGAACATGCTCAAGGTATACCTAGAGAGGGCCAGAACAATGGCCGCCATCTGTGCTCTGGCTGTGGAGGATTCTGAGAGTCTTCCCATGCCGGAGCTCCCCAGCCAAAATAAGTCCCAAAAAGGCATAGCTGACATACACCTGGACGAGAGGTTAGAGGCTAGTCAGCGATAACAGGTCTGGCAGTTACTAGACACCTGGAGAGAGATGTTTTCCACTGTCCTTGGGTATACCATGGCAGCAATACACCATGTAGAGACCTTGGGACATGCCCCCTTATGACAGGCAGCCTTACCAGATCCCAGAGGCAGTCAAAGTATGCAGCGGGAACTCAGGAAAATATTGGACCTCATGTTGTTGAACTGTCCCACAGTCCCTGGGCCTCTCCGGTGGTGCTAGTGCCCAAGCGGGATGGGTCCACTCGGTTCTGCATAGATTACCATAGGCTCAATGACAGAACCACGACCAACATTTCTAACAGCTATTTGCTGTTAATTAACCATCTCAAAGGACCAATAAGACTCTCTCTGTAAACTATTTAAAGAACATCCAAATCCACAGTGAACATCTTGATAAAGGCCACCCAGGTCGAAACTGGTAGAGAGTTCACTGACTTCTATGCATGGCTACATTATACAGCATACAAGTCCACCAAAGAGAGAAAACGAGAGCGTTAGAGTGTAGAATAAAATATAACCTTTATTGGTCCATAAAAACTGGGACAACACAGTGTCAAAAGAACAGAGATGGGGCACCTCTGGCTGGCAGGCATACGCGTTTCGGCATAGCCGTAATCATAGCATACTGAAGCCAGCCACCGGTGTTCCTTATATACAAAATAAGAACAACATCATTGGCTAAAAACATATTGAAAAACAACACGCCCTGAGATTATTTTAACCCCATGTGTACTGGAGGTGAAGTAATAATAATACAGGGCAAGAAGAAGTCATGAAAAACCTTTTCATATATATATATGTGAGAATACATATTGACAAAATGATAACCATTGTCTGCAGTATACCTTTTTAAAGTAGACTAAATATTGTTATATTAGTATATATACATAATTATCACCACATCAAACCAAGATGCAAATTCCTTAACAAGGCCATAATCATGTACAATATACAATAAAAGTAAAAGTAAAGCAAGAAGCATGATGCCAAAACAGAGCATTTTAGTTTATGAACACCTATTCCCTGAGTGTGCCACTGTGTAAACACAAATATATGAATGAAAGCCGAGCACTCAAGCTCCAGGGGATTATTTACACAAATATGCGGTCATATAGGCCGCTTGATTATCTCCTTAGACCCACTCTTTGTGGATAAACACAGTGGATAGACCCAAGGATAGGAGAAAAAGTACCTCATTGCAATAGTGTATACAATATATGGAGATACATTTTTCAAAATTCATTGAAGATATTTTTTACATTTTTATATATCTACCTCTATTCATAACAAGTAGATGTATATAGTGGATACATCACCAAAATGGATCTATAGGACATTTATGTAAATATAGTGTATATGATATAGTTGCATAGTTGGTATAAGCATGGGGAGGAAACTTAAGAAAGATGTAATTATTTTATTCCCAGTAGTTTATAAGATCAAACTCAGAGTTCAATCCTTTTGGAACTCTGGTTTCCATCTTAAAAATCCACAACATCTCTCTTTTAGAGAGTGCTACTTCACGATCACCCCCTCTCTTCGGTCTAGGTACCATATCAATAGGCTGCCACGAAAAGCAAGTCAAATCTTGTTCGTGGATTTGGGCAAAGTGATGTACTATAGGAGTAGTAGCCTTGCCCACTCTAATGGTGGACAAGTGCTCTCTAATCCTACTTCTGATGTCTCTCGTCGTGAGCCCTATATATTGTTTTCCACATCTTGTGCAAGTAATGCAATAGATAATAAAAGTGGATGTACAATTTAGGCAGAAGTTTATTTCATAGGAGATACCGGTCACAGTGGAACGTAAATGTTCTGACACAGTCATATATTCACATGCCCCACATCTGGAGCTACCACATTTATAGGACCCTTTACTGCTTAACCATGCACTTCCTTGTGAGATAGATTTTGGCAGGACAGTTGGGGACAAGATATTTCCTTTGGTTTTGTTTCGTCTGTATGAGCATCTGAGTCCTTCTTTCACACATTGTATTAGTCTGTCATCTGCTATTAGCATATTAAAATGATGTTTTACAATACTACAGACCTCCTCATACTGGGCACTATAGTCCGTCACAAATGTTACCCCTTTCATATTATCCTTTTTCTCTGTTTTTTTGTCCTTCAGTAAGTCATGTCTGTTCAGACTTTTGACCTCCCTCGTGGCCCGAGTAACAACCTTTTTCGGATAGCCCCTCTCTTTTTCACTTCCATCATTTGGATCTCACCTTCCCTGGTGTCAGAGCAATTTCGTTTTGCCCTCATAAGTTGACCTTTTGCTATGCCATATGGCACATGCTTAGAGTGGCAACTCTTGGCATGCAACAAAGAGTTGCCTGAGATAGGTTTTCTGTACAGGCTCGTTTTAACTAAGCCCTCAGGGCTGCCACTTAGGACTACATCCAGATAGTTTATCTGTGTCTGCTGAATCTCACTCATGAATTTGAGGCCAATGTCATTGACATTGAGCCCTTCAATGAATTCTTTTAGATCATTGGAGTCACCGTGCCATACAAGGATCAAATCGTCGATAAAACGGCGATAGAAAACAATACAGTCACGTGATGGGTTCCTATCTCCAAAGATGTGGGACAGCTCCCACCAACCCATAAAAAGGTTGGCATAGAAGGGGGCAAACTTAGCCCCCATCGCCGTCCCACAACTCTGGAGATAGAAAACACCCTCAAACTCAAAAAAGTTGTGAGTCAATAAAAACTCAGTCACTTGTAGAATATATTGTTGAAAATCTATCGTGAAAGAGCTCCAGATGTGGGGCATGTGAATAGCTGACTGTGTCAGAATATTTCCGTTCCACTGTGACCGGTATCTCCTATGAAATAAACTTCTGCCTAAATTGTACATCCACTTTTATTATCTATTGCATTACTTGCACAAGATGTGGAAAACAATACATAGGGCTCACGACGAGAGACATCAGAAGTAGGATTAGAGAGCACTTGTCCACCATTAGAGTGGGCAAGGCTACTAATCCTATAGTACATCACTTTGCCCAAATCCACGAACAAGATTTGACTTGCTTTTCGTGGCAGCCTATTGATATGGTACCTAGACCAAAGAGAGGGGGTGATCGTGAAGTAGCACTCTCTAAAAGAGAGATGTTGTGGATTTTTAAGATGGAAACCAGAGTTCCAAAAGGATTGAACTCTGAGTTTGATCTTATAAACTACTGGGAATAAAATAATTACATCTTTCTTAAGTTTCCTCCCCATGCTTATACCAACTATGCAACTATATCATATACACTATATTTACGTAAATGTCCTACAGATCCATTTTGGTGATGTATCCACTATATACATCTACTTGTTATGAATAGAGGTAGATATATAAATATGTAAAAAATATCTTCAATGAATTTTGAAAAATGTATCTCCATGTATTGTACACACTATTGCAATGAGGTACTTTTTCTCCTATCCTTGGGTCTATCCACTGTGTTTATCCACAAAGAGTGGGTCTAAGGAGATAATCAAGCGGCCTATATGACCGCATATTTGTGTAAATAATCCCCTGGAACTTGAGTGCTCGGCCTTCATTCATATATTTGTGTTTACACAGTGGCACACTCAGGGAGTAGGTGTTCATAAACTAAAATGCTCTGTTTTGGCATCGTGCTTCTTGCTTTACTTTTATTGCATATTGTACATGATTATGGCCTTGTTAAGGAATTTGCATCTTGGTTTGATGTGGTGATAATTATGTATATATACTAATATAACAATATTTAGTCTACTCTAAAAAGGTATACTGCAGACAATGGTAATCATTTTGTCAATATGTATTCTCACATATATATATATCTGAAAAGGTTTTTCATGACTTCTTGTTGCCCTGTATTATTATTACTTCATCTCCAGTACACATGGGGTTAAAATAATCTCAGGGCGTGTTGTTTTTCAATATGTTTTTAGCCAATGATGTTGTTCTTATTTTGTATACAGGGAGTGCAGAATTATTAGGCAAGTTGTATTTTTGAGGATTAATTTTATTATTGAACAACAACCATGTTCTCAATGAACCCAAAAAACTCATTAATATCAAAGCTGAATATTTTTGGAAGTAGTTTTTAGTTTGTTTTTAGTTTTAGCTATTTTATGGGGATATCTGTGTGTGCAGGTGACTATTACTGTGCATAATTATTAGGCAACTTAACAAAAAACAAATATATACCCATTTCAATTATTTAATTTTACAAGTGAAACCAATATAACATCTCAACATTCACAAATATACATTTCTGACATTCAAAAACAAAACAAAAAAAAAATCAGTGACCAATATAGCCACCTTTCTTTGCAAGGACACTCAAAAGCCTGCCATCCATGGATTCTGTCAGTGTTTTGATCTGTTCACCATCAACATTGCGTGCAGCAGCAACCACAGCCTCCCAGACACTGTTCAGAGAGGTGTACTGTTTTCCCTCCTTGTAAATCTCACATTTGATGATGGACCACAGGCTCTCAATGGGGTTCAGATCAGGTGAACAAGGAGGCCATGTCATTAGATTTTCTTCTTTTATACCCTTTCTTGCCAGCCACGCTGTGGAGTACTTGGACGCGTGTGATGGAGCATTGTCCTGCATGAAAATCATGTTTTTCTTGAAGGATGCAGACTTCTTCCTGTACCACTGCTTGAAGAAGGTGTCTTCCAGAAACTGGCAGTAGGACTGGGAGTTGAGCTTGACTCCATCCTCAACTCGAAAAGGCCCCACAAGCTCATCTTTGATGATACCAGCCCAAACCAGTACTCCACCTCCACCTTGCTGGCGTCTGAGTCGGACTGGAGCTCTCTGCCCTTTACCAATCCAGCCACGGGCCCATCCATCTGGCCCATCAAGACTCACTCTCATTTCATCAGTCCATAAAACCTTAGAAAAATCAGTCTTGAGATATTTCTTGGCCCAGTCTTGACGTTTCAGCTTGTGTGTCTTGTTCAGTGGTGGTCGTCTTTCAGCCTTTCTTACCTTGGCCATGTCTCTGAGTATTGCACACCTTGTGCTTTTGGGCACTCCAGTGATGTTGCAGCTCTGAAATATGGCCAAACTGATGGCAAGTGGCATCTTGGCAGCTGCACGCTTGACTTTTCTCAGTTCATGGGCAGTTATTTTGCGCCTTGGTTTTTCCACACGCTTCTTGCGACCCTGTTGACTATTTTGAATGAAACGCTTGATTGTTCGATGATCACGCTTCAGAAGCTTTGCAATTTTAAGAGTGCTGCATCCCTCTGCAAGATATCTCACTATTTTTGACTTTTCTGAGCCTGTCAAGTGCTTCTTTTGACCCATTTTGCCAAAGGAAAGGAAGTTGCCTAATAATTATGCACACCTGATATAGGGTGTTGATGTCATTAGACCACACCCCTTCTCATTACAGAGATGCACATCACCTAATATGCTTAATTGGTAGTAGGCTTTCGAGCCTATACAGCTTGGATTAAGACAACATGCATAAAGAGGATGATGTGGTCAAAATACTCATTTGCCTAATAATTCTGCACTCCCTGTAAAAGGAACACCTGTGGCTGGCTTCAGTATGCTATGATTACGGCTATGCCGAAACACGTAAGCCTGCCAGCCAGAGGTGCCCCATCTCTGTTCTTTTGACACTGTGTTGTCCCAGTTTTTATGGACCAATAAAGGTTATATTTTATTCTACACTCTAACGCTCTCGTTTTCTCTCTTTGGTGGACTGGTGGTATGTTTTTTGCCTGAAGAGCGTTAGTTCCCTGCCTCATCCCTTTCTCTGTTTCTGGGAGCAATCTTCAGACCTGATCCTGGAATAATTTGACAAGCGGTACCTGGGAAACTTCACGACTACAATTGTGCAGTAGCCGGTTCGGTGCCAAAGTTTCGTTTACCTGATTGGAGGATTCTAACGGCCCTAGACTGCAGTCCCTGGATTGGTGGATATCGGGTGTGACGTTGTACAGTCAAGCTCTTTGGCTGGAGGATTGTCCCGTGGAGTCTCGGACACGCCCCCTGGTGGGCATCATATTGCAGATCCTCTGAATGAGCTTTTCGGCTGGTTTCCTGGCAAGCGGCAAGTGAGTGTGTATACCTACGGAACGATTCGTGGATAAATTAAGGTACAGCACTGTACACGCCCCCCTGGTGGGTGCTTGTGTGCAGATACCCCGTAGTAGTCCTGTGACCTGAAGGTGACAACAGCGGAATACTGTTTGGAGTCCCAAGTTTTGGAGTCACACGGAACGGAGGTGAGACTGTATCATATATATCTGCACATATTCTAATCACCACACCACTGCTATTTGCCTGGTCTCTGTTTTGACCCTTGTCCATCCTAGACTGTATGATTGTGCTCCTGCCACACTGCATATGCATGTTACAAGTTGAGACGGGACGTTTATTTAATTCCTGTTAGGTATAAAGGTTTTCTCACTATCTGTTTTTGGTATACTTTATACAGCACCCACATTGGCAAGCCCCCCTCCGTGGAGATTACCTTTATCCACACCTGTTTGAGACATTCCACTAACCCTGCATTTGAGTCCTAGGCACAGATCACATAATAAAACAGTGACTGACAGGATCTCGCAGTGGCATATTTGACAATAGAATCTACACTAACACAGACATAGTCTGTTTGGTGCCAAGATTCCACTTTCAAACCACAAGCCGACATCTAGCCAATCCCAAGGTTAGGATTGTGAAACTCCGACATCCAACTAATCCCATCTCAACAAAAACGGTCACATGACTATTTTCTCCCTATTTAGCATATGGGATTTACTTTAATACACATTTGATACTAGGTACCTACTTATTCTATTACCTCTCATATATGGGTTAATCACAGAGGCCTTAGGGTTAAAAAGCAGCGTTAAGAGGTCCTAACGCTGCTTTTTAACGCCCGCTGGTATTACGAGTCTTGAAGGTACAGGTGTACCGCTCACTTTTTTGTCCAGACTCGGAAATACCGCAAGTCCACTTATGTCAATTGCGTATCCTATATTTTCAATGGGACTTGCATAGTGCCGGTATTACGAGTCTGACCAAAAGTGAGCGGTAAACCCTCTCCTGTCAAGACTGGTACCGCATTTAAAAGTCAGTAGTTAAGAGTTTTACACTACAACGCCGTAGCATGAAATTCTTAACTAATGTGCTAAAAAGTACACTAACACCCATAAACTACCTATTAACCCCTAAACCAAGGCCCCCCACATCGCAAACACTAAAATAAATATTTTAACACCTAATCTGCCAAACCGGGCATCGCTGCACCACTATAATAAACATATTAACACCTAAACCGCCGCACTCCTGCATCGCAAACACTAGTTAAATATTATTAACCCCTAATCTGCCGCCCCTAACATCGTTGCCACCTACCTACATTTATTAACCCCTAATCTGCCGCCCCCAACGTCGCCGCCACTATATTAAATGTATTAACCCCTAAACCTAAGTCTAACCCTAACTCTAACACCCCCTAACTTAAATATAATTACAATAAATCTAAATAAAATTACTATCATTAACTAAATAATTCCTATTTAAAACTAAATACTTACCTATAAAATAAACCCTAAACTAGCTACAATATAACTAATAGTTACATTGTATCTAGCTTAGGGTTTATTTTTATTTTACAGGCAACTTTGTATTTATTTTAACTAGGCAGAATAGTTATTAAATAGTTATTAACGATTTAATACTTACCTAGTTAAAATAAAGACAAATTTACCTGTAAAATAAAACCTAACCTAAGTTACACTAACACCTAACACTACACTATAATTAAATAAATTAATAAATTAAATACAATTAATTAGAATTAAATAAAATTATCTAAGTACGAAAACAAACACTAAATAACAGAAAATAATAAAGAAATTACAAGATTTTTAAACTAATTACATCTACTTTTATCCCCCTAACAACATAAAAAAGCCCCCCAAAATAAAAAAAAAAGCCCTGCCCTATACTAAATTACAAATAGCCCTTAAAAGGGCCTTTTGCGGGGCATTGCCCCAAAGTAATCAGCTCTTTTACCTGTAAAAAAAAAAGTACAAATACCCCCAACATTAAAACCCATCACCCACACAACCAACCCTACTCTAAAACCCACCCAATCCCCCTTTAAAAAAACCTAACACTAACCCCTTGAAGATCACCTTACCGGGAGACATCTTCACCCAACCGGGCAGAAGTGGTCCTCCAGACGGGCAGAAGTCTTCATCCAACCGGGCAGAAGTAGTCCTCCAGATGGGCAGAAGTCTTCATCCAGACGGCATCTTCTATCTTCATCCATCCGGCGCGGAACGGGTCCATCTTCAAGACAACCGACATGGAGCACCCTCTTCTGTCCATGGCCGATGACTGAATGAAGGTTCCTTTAAACGACGTCATCCAAGATGGCGTCCCTTCAATTCCGATTGGCTGATAGAATTCTATCAGCCAATCAGAATTAAGGTAGAAAAAATCCTATTGGATGATGCAATCAGCCAATAGGATTGAACTTCAATCCTATTGGCTGATCTAATCAGCCAATAGGATTGAGCTGGCATTATATTGGCTGTTCCAATCAGCCAATAGAATGCCAGTTCAATCCTATTGGCTGATTGCATCAGTCAATAGGATTTTTTCTACCTTAATTCCGATTGGCTGATAGAATTCTATCAGCCAATCGGAATTGAAGGGACGCCATCTTGGATGACGTCATTTAAAGGAACCTTCATTCAGTTATCGGCCGTGGACAGAAGAGGATGCTCCGCGTCAGATGTCTTGAAGATAGACCCGCTCCGCGCCGGATGGATGAAGATAGAAGATGCCATCTGGATGAAGACTTCTGCCCGTCTGGAGGACCACTTCTGCCCGGTTGAATGAAGACTTCTGCCCGTCTGGAGGACCACTTCTGCCCGGTTGGGTGAAGACGTCTCCCGGTAAGGTGATCTTCAAGGGGTTAGTGTTATGTTTTTTTAAGGGGGGATTGGGTGGGTTTTAGAGTAGGGTTGGTTGTGTGGGTGGTGGGTTTTAATGTTGGGGGGGTATTTGTACTTTTTTTTAAAGGTAAAAGAGCTGATTACTTTGGGGCAATGCCCCACAAAAGGCACTTTTAAGGGCTATTTGTAATTTAGTGTAGGGTAGGGCTTTTCTTTATTTTGGGGGGCTTTTTTATTTTGTTAAGGGGATTATAGTAGGTGTAATTAGT
This sequence comes from Bombina bombina, assembly GCF_027579735.1. Classification (NCBI taxonomy): domain Eukaryota; kingdom Metazoa; phylum Chordata; class Amphibia; order Anura; family Bombinatoridae; genus Bombina; species Bombina bombina. The sequence goes on along the minus strand of NC_069501.1, from coordinate 19,475,530 downwards.
TTAAAAATCTTGTAATTCTTTATTATTTTCTGTAATTTAGTGTGTTTTTTTTTTGTACTTTAGATAATTTTATTTAATTGTAATTAATTGTATTTAATGTAGGTAATTAATTTAATTATAGTGTAGTGTTAGGTGTAATTGTAACTAAGGTAAGGTTTTATTTTACAGGTAAATTTGTCTTTATTTTAACTAGGTAGTTATTAAATAGTTAATAACTATTTAATAACTATTCTACCTAGTTAAAATAAATACAAAGTTGCCTGTAAAATAAAAATAAACCCTAAGCTAGCTACAATCTAACTATTAGTTATGTTGTAGCTAGCTTAGGGTTTATTTTACAGGTGAATATTTAGTTTTAAATAGGAATAATTTAGTTAATTGTAGTAATTTTTTTTTTTTGAGTTTTAATTTTTTATTGAGGTTTTAAGAAAAATAATACAAGCAAGTGATTACACAAAACATCACGCCAGACATAAAATTGACAGTTAGATAGTCACCATATAACATCGTCCATTAACACACATATTGCTTGAAAATAAAAATACAAATTGAGCTTTGAACCTCAGCTTTCTGATAGAACATGACCTCCTAAAGTATTATAATATATGATATGGAATTAAATTGTTTCCCCCAAAAAACTAACGAGGCCACTCTTGGACCTCCTGGACTGCATTGTAGACATGATGGGGGGCTTTAAGGAGGAGGAAAAAATAATAAGTAGGCCACTCTTGGACCTAAGGATTGAAATAGTATGATATCTTATCAACCATATGGATTATGACTTAAACCTACAGAGAGGAGATCCCTGTATCACAAAATCAGAAATTTAAGCTAGGTGTATTATGGTAAGCTTCTAGACAGGCAGATTTTTAGTAGTGGTCTAAATTAAAGTTATTGCAATTCACAGAAACAGACATCTAGGCCTAGGAAAGCTGTAGGACTGCTTGGTTTGGCTATAAACTGAGCAAGGGAAGTAAAGGCAATTAGGGTATATGCTGTTAATACATTGTAGAGGCCCAGGACCACTGCCATATATCTTCAAACAAAAGGAGGTTAGGGTAGGCAATATACCCTATATACGGTAGAGAATAGAATATATATGTAGGTAGTCAAATATCAATTAATATCGGAATGGGTTCCATGCTATTACTACTTAGGGGTCTTGAAGAAAGTAAACTCACTAGCAAAGACTATAAATTGTAAGTTATGGTATCATGGCTTACTAAGTTATAAGGAATTTGTGGATTGTTTTCCAACTTACTTGGACTTCTACAGCTGTACTATTGCACTGTAAGTATTTCTAGTTCTAAGGCTGGCATGGGAGAACTATACCTAGCTGAACCTGCTGGCTCTATGTTTTTTTTTTTGTTTTTTTTTTTTTAAAAAGCATTGCTAATACAAAGAGGCTCTGAACCAAACAGGGTGGCTGTTATTTCCAAACCATTTAAGTTGTACACATATAACCCACAAGTCCTAATGTCTCTAAACTAGGCATAAGTACACATAAGTCTTAGATGGAAGTGAGTGAAACATTGGTTACCACCATCCTGAGCAATAACTATAAAACAGGCATAATAAAATGTAGTATAGGGATTAGTATAAAATACATACTAGACGTTTGCAAATAAAAATATGTATCAGAATGAAAGTGCACCTCTAAGTGAGGACTAAATATATGATGTGCTGCAAGTGAGAGTAAGACAGATAATAACAAAACCTCTAAATAATGTCTATAGGCAATCCAAAGGATCAGACCCCAAACCTCATATATAGTGATCCATACAGGGAGTGCAGAATTATTAGGCAAGTTGTATTTTTGAGGATTAATTTTATTATTGAACAACAACCATGTTCTCAATGAACCCAAAAAACTCATTAATATCAAAGCTGAATATTTTTGGAAGTAGTTTTTAGTTTGTTTTTAGTTTTAGCTATTTTAGGGGGATATCTGTGTGTGCAGGTGACTATCACTGTGCATAATTATTAGGCAACTTAACAAAAAACAAATATATACCCATTTCAATTATTTATTTTTACCAGTGAAACCAATATAACATCTCAACATTCACAAATATACATTTCTGACATTCAAAAACAAAACAAAAACAAATCACTGACCAATATAGCCACCTTTCTTTGCAAGGACACTCAAAAGCCTGCCATCCATGGATTCTGTCAGTGTTTTGATCTGTTCACCATCAACATTGCGTGCAGCAGCAACCACAGCCTCCCAGACACTGTTCAGAGAGGTGTACTGTTTTCCCTCCTTGTAAATCTCACATTTGATGATGGACCACAGGTTCTCAATGGGGTTCAGATCAGGTGAACAAGGAGGCCATGTCATTAGATTTTCTTCTTTTATACCCTTTCTTGCCAGCCACGCTGTGGAGTACTTGGACGCGTGTGATGGAGCATTGTCCTGCATGAAAATCATGTTTTTCTTGAAGGATGCAGACTTCTTCCTGTACCACTGCTTGAAGAAGGTGTCTTCCAGAAACTGGCAGTAGGACTGGGAGTTGAGCTTGACTCCATCCTCAACCCGAAAAGGCCCCACAAGCTCATCTTTGATGATACCAGCCCAAACCAGTACTCCACCTCCACCTTGCTGGCGTCTGAGTCGGACTGGAGCTCTCTGCCCTTTACCAATCCAACCACGGGCCCATCCATCTGGCCCATCAAGACTCACTCTCATTTCATCAGTCCATAAAACCTTAGAAAAATCAGTCTTGAGATATTTCTTGGCCCAGTCTTGACGTTTCAGCTTGTGTGTCTTGTTCAGTGGTGGTCGTCTTTCAGCCTTTCTTACCTTGACCATGTCTCTGAGTATTGCACACCTTGTGCTTTTGGGCACTCCAGTGATGTTGCAGCTCTGAAATATGGCCAAACTGGTGGCAAGTGGCATCTTGGCAGCTGCACGCTTGACTTTTCTCAGTTCATGGGCAGTTATTTTGCGCCTTGGTTTTTCCACACGCTTCTTGCGACCCTGTTGACTATTTTGAATGAAACGCTTGATTGTTCGATGATCACGCTTCAGAAGCTTTGCAATTTTAAGAGTGCTGCATCCCTCTGCAAGATATCTCACTATTTTTGACTTTTCTGAGCCTGTCAAGTCCTTCTTTTGACCCATTTTGCCAAAGGAAAGGAAGTTGCCTAATAATTATGCACACCTGATATAGGGTGTTGATGTCATTAGACCACACCCCTTCTCATTACAGAGATGCACATCACCTAATATGCTTAATTGGTAGTAGGCTTTCGAGCCTAGACAGCTTGGAGTAAGACAACATGCATAAAGAGGATGATGTGGTCAAAATACTCATTTGCCTAATAATTCTGCACTCCCTGTAAATACTGCAGAATATAATAAGAAGGCAGTGAAATGGATCTCTAGTTTGACCAAATGGTTATGTGAAGGTACTAAGAGACTAACAAAGGTCCTCCACTAGCTTGATTGGAAAAGTTTAGCCTATGCCTAAACGGCTCGAGGCTCTGCTCAGGCCGGAACAATCTGCCAGCATGGAGAAGGCAGAAGGACCCTCCGTTGACAATCCTTCCCGGAGTGAAAGCCATAGGCTTGAGAGGGCTAAAGTTAGGTGAGTGTGAAGCTCAGTGTAAAGATGCCAGTCCCAAAGGTTAAAGTCTGGTGTCTGTCCGGATACGAAGAGGGGCCAGTGGACATCAACAGGATAGGATTTACCTCCCGGAATGTCTCTATCTCCACAGGTCAGGGTAGGGTGCATGCCATAAATATCACCCCCTGGAGCCGAAGGTACAGGGGCCAACAAACCGCCACCGGACCCTCTCTGCTTCTCGGGCTCAACCACCACTGCTTCCCGGGCTCCGCTATGGTAAGTATTCTGCTCCAATAAATTAGCAAAGGCCTCTACTCCCTCTATAGGCCGAAATAACAAGCGTTCTTCAGCATCAGAAGATTGCGGGATCTCACTCCAAACACCGGCAACTGGATTCCCCAGCCTACACCTCAGGGGGGACAGAGCTCCTCCTGATGCATCTTCAGCATGCTCCATCTGGCAACAGGAACGAAGTGACTCTGCACCGACCGGAGACAGCAAGGGAGGCGGACGTTCACGGGTACAATCCCGAAGTGGCTTGTCAGTGTTAGCAGGTAATACTCCCTCAGTATGTTGTGGTGGGAAGAGATATTTGTGCAGCTCTTCTGCTAAGTCCCTGAAGGAAACAGCTATAAGCTGGGTCACCCTAATCTCCCACCGATCGAGGGCCTCCATTTGTTAAACAAAATTCAACTGTCTCTGTCGTTCAAACTCTGTATCAGGCTTAGTTCGCCAAAAGAGATGGGTCTCCTCTCTGTTGTCTCTTCTATTTCGCAGCTTACAAGCTGTTGTATCCGGAGTTACCGGGGGGGTTAGATGAAGGCCTGACCTGTTTCTAGGCCGCCACTGCGTACCTTCTCGTTCCGGTACTTCAGGGCTGAAGTTGGCAACAAAACGTAGATCAAATTGCTCAGCAAAATCTGTAGTTTTAGGGTATATCAAATATGATCAGGAATGGTACCATAGCCTGGCTATATGCAGCAGAAATATATGCCAGACTCTTCAGCCTCTCAAATACACGACCATCATGGCTGCCGCCCGGAAGCATCCCCCTAATTGTAGTAATTTTATTTAGATTTATTTTAATTATATTTAAGTTAGGGGGTGTTAGGTTTAGGGTTACACTTAGGTTTAGGGGTTAATAACTTTATTATAGTGGGGCGGCAGATTAGGGGTTAATAAATATAGGTAGGTTGCGGCAACATAGGGGGTGGCAGATTAGGGGTTAATAAATAAAATGTAGGGGTCGGCGATGTTGGGGGCCGCAGATTAGGAGTTCATAAGTATAATGTAGGCGGCGGCGGTGTCCGGAGTGGCAAATTAGGGGTTAATAATATGATGTCGGGGGTGGCAGATTAGGGGTTAATAAGTTTAATATTAGGGGTGATTAGACTCGGGGTTCATGTTAGGGTGTTAGATGTAGACATAAATGTATTTTCCCCATAGGAATCAATGGGGCTGCGTTAGGAGCTTTACGCTGCTTTTTTGCAGGTGTTAGTTTTTTTTTCAGCCGGCTCTCCCCCATTAAAAAGAAAAAGGGTACAGACCCTATAGGGGGTGCTAGAGAGTAGTAGAATATCCAATAATATATTGAAAATGGTAAGAAATAGTCACCAAAATATTTCACAGTCCTTGGTGTTTAGACAAAATATGTGAAGAGAGGTGAGGTGTAGAATCCAGGGAAATAGTCCACAAGACACGAGGCAGCACTCGATCTTCACCATACAAAGGTTGACAACTCTGAAAACAAGACCAGGAAAGAGGCGCCGTATGTGTGAATCAATCAACAGCAAGAGAGTACAATCATATGCAGGGTACTCACATTCTGTAGCGGCACTCCAATGTGCCAATAGATGCAGGCTGGTTTTCACAGCAGACCAGCTTGCTGTACAAGCCAAAATCAGGATACCCTGGAAGGAGCAGCGTCCACAGGTAGCGTAGAATCATGCACTCAGCAATGAGAGTGTGTAATTAAAAATGAGTTTAATAACAATTAAAACAGTATTAAAAAACAACAGCTCATGCTATATTGTGCACAAACATATCATGCAACATGTTTCATGGTTCACACCGTTTCATCCGGCATGCATTCTCTTCAAAATTCAACCCTTAAATAAGGCTACGCTACCTGTCCCCACCCACTCCAAACAAACCAATCAGTATGCCCTTTGTCTAATTGGTAATTTAATTGTAACACCTAGATAACTCCTATGGTTTGTGTGCAAAAATGGGAATGCATATATAATTCATGTGTATACACAAATATACATATACAAGTATACACACATATATATAAATATGTATCTCTGCAAGCCCATGTGATATAAGCTAAATATATATATATATATATATATATATGTATAAAAAGAAATGAATCTGATAAAACATCATAATAAAGTGTTAATGAACTTTCTAATAAAAAACACGTGTGGTCCGACTCGTAGCCTGATATCACAAAGGCTTTTTTACATTGACAGTGTAAACTAATCCTATATGAGTCTAATGGTTAAAAAGGAACCAAAATGAAATCAAATGGTGAAAGTGAGAAAATTATGAACATTAAACTCATGTCAATAAATGTTTGGCGGAAAAAGACGATAATAAAGGCTTCTGATTGGTGCACAGATACCATGTCAATACACGCCTTTTTACATAAAACAAGGTACTTGCTGTGTTCGTGAAAACCATAATACGAAAATGGTCAGATGACCTAATTGCGTCAATGCCGTCTATGATAGGCGGGGCCAAATGCGGGCCGATGATAGGACAAACTATTGTCAGTAGTGTTTGCCCAAAAAATGCAGATAATACAGGCTTATGATAGGTGCAAAAAACTTCACAAAGAGAACCAATAGCAAGGGCCGTAACAATACACACCCTATTACGTACTGCATTAGACTTGTAGTACTCATACAAGCCCGAAATAGAATGCTTATCAGGTGATCTAGTGACGTAACTAATGTCTTATATCAAGATGAGGGTGGCCAATCAATGAGCGATCGTGAAGATTATATACCTTAACTATAATAGTAGTGTGTAAGGAAAGAGAACGAACACCATATCGACTCCAAACTAGTGATGTGAAGTTCGGTTCATCCTGATGAATCGGTTCATTTTGGACGGTTCGATTAACTGAACCGGTTCATGAACCGATTCATCAGTTCACCTACTCTAATTAACCGGGATCTAATAGCACCAGCTCGAAGGGGGCACCCTGCAGGGTCACAGTAATGCGGTGGTATTCAGGGGTTCAAAGGGTTAACCTTGTAGTTATTTGGGAATCTGCCAGAAGGAATCGATGGTTTATTAAGAGAACACTGTATCGTTATAGTTAATGTAATTGGGACACTTTAATTCTGGGTTGTTGCTTTTCTATGACATGGGCAGTTTAGAATGAGCGGGTTAATATGGCTGGGAGCATAACAATGATGGATATATTATGTTGTAAATAGACGCGCGTTCTAATTGGAGGTGAAGTATAGCAGGGCTATTCCGTCTCCCCTATTCTAGCTGCATTGGTCCTGTGCTTGGCGGATTCGTGCACATTACTGTAGAAGCTTCAACGGCAGCAATCAGGAAGATGCTGCAGTAGCGCGCCTGCACTGATAGACAACAAATGGCTGGCAGTAGCAGACGCGCGCCTACTTATCAGGCCGTTGAAGCTTCTACAGTAGTGTGCACGAATCCACCAAGCACAGGACCAATGCAGCTAGAATAGGGGAGACGGAATAGCCCTGCTATACTTAACCTCCAATTAGAACGTGCGTCTATTTACAACATAATATATCCATCATTGTTATGCTCCCAGCCATATTAACCCGCTCATTCTAAACTGCCCATGTCATTGAAAAGCAACAACCTAGAATTAAAGTGTCCCAATTAAATTAACTATAACGATACGGTGTTCTCTTAATAAACCATCGATTCCTTCTGGCAGATTCCCAAATAACTACAAGGTTAACCCTTTGAACCCCTGAATACCACCGCATTTACTGTGACCCTGCAGGGTGCCCCCTTCGAGCTGGTGCTATTAGATCCCGGTTAATTAGAGCTGTGAAAGGGGTGGAAAATGGACATTGTTTACAGGGTTAACAGGGGGTCCTTAGGGTTAATTTGCAATGCTCACTCTAGCCTAGGATCATATGTATGAGTGCTGTGCTGTTGAATCAGTGTACTGAATAAGTGTACTGTGTACTGTATTAGCAACTGTGTTATAACTCTGCTTCTGCTATGAATCACTGAGACCTCACTCTAGGATCATATTACATGCTGTTGAATCAGTGTACTGCATCAGTGTACTGTGTACTGTATTAGCAACTGTGTTATAACTCTGGTTCTGCTATGAATCACTGAGACTCACTGTAGGATCATATTACATGCTGTTGAATCAGTGTACTGCATCAGTGTACTGTGTACTGTTAACTCAGTGATTCATTAGCAACTGTGTTATAACTCTGGTTCTGCTATGAATCACTGAGACTCAATCTAGGATCATATTACATGCTGCCTGTCTGACTGAGCTGACTCAGGAACTCAACTGTTACAAACGAATCAGTTCAGTCTGGTGAACAGATTCATACGGTTCAGTAAAAAGAACCAGTTCAAATGAACGATTCGTTCATGAACTGCACATCACTACTCCAAACCCATAATCGTTGCAATGACAAACCTATGTGTCTAAGCTATACTCAAGTCAATGTGTGTGCAAATGGTACAAAGCAGAATATATGGGCAATGTGTAATAATACTAGTACCAACTTAGTAAAAATACTAACGGCTAGATTTGGAGTTTTGTCGGTAAGGACCCGCGTAGCTAACGCCGGCTTTTTTCTGGCCGCACCTTTAAAATAACTCTGGTATTGAGAATCCACAGAATCGCTGCGTTAGGCTCCAAAAAAGGAGCGTAGAGCATTTTTAACGCAACTTCAACTCTCGATACCAGAGTTGCTTACGGACGCGGCCAGCCTCAAAAACGTGCTCGTGCACGATTCCCCCATAGAAAACAATGGGGCTGTTTGAGCTGAAAAAAAACCTAACACCTGCAAAAAAGCCGCGTTCAGCTCTTAACGCAGCCCCATTGTTTGCTATGCGGAAACACCTCCTAAGTCTGCACCTAACACCCTAACATGTACCCCGAGTCTAAACACCCCTAACCTTACACTTATTAACCCCTAATCTGCCACCCCCGCTATCGCTGACACCTGCATTTTATTTTTAACCCCTAATCTGCCGCTCCGTAAACCGCCGCTACTTACATTATCCCTATGTACCCCTAATCTGCTGCCCCTAACACCACCGACCCCTATATTATATTTATTAACCCCTAATCTGCCCCCCACAACGTCGCCTCCACCTGCCTACACTTATTAACCCCTAATCTGCCGAGCAGACCGCACCGCTACTATAATAAAGTTATTAACCCCTAATCCGCCTCACTAACCCTATAATAAATAGTATTAACCCCTAATCTGCCCTCCCTAACATCGCCGACACCTAATTTAAATTATTAACTCCTAATCTGCCGACCGGAGCTCACCGCTATTCTAATAAATGTATTAACCCCTAAAGCTAAGCCTAACCCTAACACCCCCCTAAATTAAATATAATTTTAATCTAACGAAATTAATTAACTCTTATTAAATAAATTATTCCTATTTAAAGCTAAATACTTACCTGTAAAATAAACCCTAATATAGCTACAATATAAATTATAATTACATTGTAGCTATTTTAGGATTAATATTTATTTTACAGGCAACTTTGTAATTATTTTAACCAGGTACAATAGCTATTAAATAGTTAAGAACTATTTAATAGTTACCTAGTTAAAATAATTACAAAATTACCTGTAAAATAAATCCTAACCTAAGTTACAATTAAACCTAACACTATACTATCATTAAATTAATTAAATAAAATACCTACAATTACCTACAATTAAACCTAACACTACACTATCAATAAATTAATTAAATACAATTCCTACAAATAACTACAATGAAATAAACTAACTAAAGTACAAAAAATAAAAAAGAACTAACTTAAAAAAAATAAAAAAATATTTACAAACATAAGAAAAATATTACAACAATTTTAAACTAATTACACCTACTCTAAGCCCCCTAATAAAATAACAAAGCCCCCCAAAATAACAAAATGCCCTACCCTATTCTAAATTACTAAAGTTCAAAGCTCTTTTACCTTACCAGCCCTGAACAGGGCCCTTTGCAGGGCATGCCCCAAGAAGTTCAGCTCTTTTGCCTGTAAAAAAAAACATACAATACCCAAGCCCCCCAACATTACAACCCACCACCCACATACCCCTAATCTAACCCAAACCCCCCTTAAATAAACCTAACACTAAGCCCCTGAAGATCTTCCTACCTTGTCTTCACCCTGCCAGGTTCACCGATCGGTCCAGAAGAGCTCCTCCGATGTCCTGATCCAAGCCCAAGCGGGGGGCTGAAGATGTCAATGATCCGATCAAAGTCTTCATCCAAGCGGGGCAGAAGAGGTCTTCCATCTGATTGAAGTCTTCATCCAGGCGGCATCTTCTATCGTCATCCATCCAGAGCGAAGCGGCAGCATCCTGAAGACCTCCGACGCGGAACATCCATCCTGCCCGACGACTGAACGACGAATGACGGTTCCTTTAAATGACGTCATCCAAGATGGCGTCCCTCGAATTCCGATTGGCTGATAGGATTCTATCAGCCAATCGGAATTAAGGTAGGAATATTCTGATTGGCTGATGGAATCAGCCAATCAGAATCAAGTTCAATCCGATTGGCTGATCCAATCAGCCAATCAGATTGAGCTCGCATTCTATTGGCTGATCGGAACAGCCAATAGATTGCAAGCTCAATCTGATTGGCTGATTGGATCAGCCAATCGGATTGAACTTGATTCTGATTACGGATGGATGACGATAGAAGATGCCGCCTGGATGAAGACTTCAATCGGATGGAAGACCTCTTCTGCCCCGCTTGGATGAAGACTTCGACCGGATCATGGACATCTTCAGCCCCCCGCTTGGGCTTGGATCAGGACATCGGAGGAGCTCTTCTGGACCGATCGGTGAACCTGGCAGGGTGAAGACAAGGTAGGAAAATCTTCAGGGGCTTAGTGTTAGGTTTATTTAAGGGGGGTTTGGGTTAGATTAGGGGTATGTGGGTGGTGGGTTGTAATGTTGGGGGGAGGTATTGTATGTTTTTTTTTACAGGCAAAAGAGCTGAACTTCTTGGGGCATGCCCCGCAAAGGGCCCTGTTCAGGGCTGGTAAGGTAAAAGAGCTTTGAACTTTAGTAATTTAGAATAGAGTAGGGCATTTTGTTATTTTGGGGGGCTTTGTTATTTTATTAGGGGGCTTAGAGTAGGTGTAATTAGTTTAAAATTGTTGTAATATTTTTCTTATGTTTGTAAATATTTTTTTTATTTTTTGTAACTTAGTTCTTTTTTATTTTTTGTACTTTAGTTAGTTTATTTCATTGTAGTTATTTGTAGGAATTGTATTTAATTAATGTATTGATAGTGTAGTGTTAGGTTTAATTGTAGGTAATTGTAGATATTTTATTTAATTAATTTAATGATAGTCTAGTGTTAGATTTAATTGTAACTTAGGTTAGGATTTATTTTACAGGTAATTTTGTTATTATTTTAACTAGGTAACTATTAAATAGTTCTTAACTATTTAATAGCTATTGTACCTGGTTAAAATAATTACAAAGTTGCCTGTAAAATAAATATTAATCCTAAAATAGCTACAATGTAATTATAATTTATATTGTAGCTATATTAGGGTTTATTTTACAGGTAAGTATTTAGCTTTAAATAGGAATAAGTTATTTAATAAGAGTTAATTTATTTCGTTAGATTTAAATTATATTTAACTTAGGGGGGTGTTAGGGTTAGGGTTAGACTTAGCTTTAGGGGTTTAAAAATGTATTAGAATAGCGGTGAGCTCCGGTCGGCAGATTAGGGGTTAATGTTTGAAGTTAGGTGTCGGCGATGTTAGGGAGGGCAGATTAGGGGTTAATACTATTTATTATAGGGTTAGTAAGGCGGATTAGGGGTTAATAACTTTATTATAGTAGCGGTGCGGTCTGCTCGGCAGATTAGGGGTTAATAAGTGTAGGCAGGTGGAGGCGACGTTGAGGGGGGCAGATTAGGGGTTAATAAATATAATATAGGGGTCGGCGGTGTTAGGGGCAGCAGATTAGGGGTACATAAGGATAACTTAAGTAGCGGCGCTTTGCGGTCGGCAGATTAGGGGTTAATTATTGTAAGTAGTTGGCGGCGACGTTGTGGGGGGCAGATTAGGGGTTAATAAATATAATACAGGGGTCGGCGGTGTTAGGGGCAGCAGATTAGGGGTACATAAGTATAACGTAGGTGGCGGTCGGCAGATTAGGGGTTACAAAATTTAATCGAGTGGCGGCGATGTGAGGGGACCTCAGTTTAGGGGTACATAGGTAGTTTATGGGTGTTAGTGTACTTTAGAGTACAGTAGTTAAGAGCTTTATGAACCGGCGTTAGCCCAAAAAGCTCTTAACTCCTGACTTTTTTCTGCGGCTGGAGTTTTGTCGTTAGATTTCTAACGCTCACTTCAGACACGACTCTAAATACCGGAGTAAGAAAGATCCCATTGAAAAGATAGGATACGCAATTGACGTAAGGGGATCTGCGGTATGGAAAAGTCGCGGCTGAAAAGTGAGCGTTAGACCCTTTTTTGAGTGACTCCAAATACCGGAGTTAGCCTAAAACCAGCGTTAGGAGCCTCTAACGCTGGTTTTCACGGCTACCGCCAAACTCCAAATCTAGGCCTAAGATAGGTGTGATATAAATGAAGTAGTGAAACTAAAATGAGTGTGATGGAAAATAAACAACTATTAGGAATGAGATGGACAAAAGACACCTATACTGTGACATACAAATAATATGAGTAATGTCAATTGTGTGATACATTGCAAGAGAAGTGACTGAGTGTGATAATAACACGTATGGGGGAATGATGCCTCAACATTGGTAGTAAGTGATAATAAATTATATAAAATGAATATTATGAGATATAAAAGTGATATCAATATAATATCCCTAATAAAGTGAACTACTATACCAAACAAACAAGAGAAAGCTAATATTAATATATGGGCTCATATTTATTATATGTATGTGCCCGACCTAACGTGTTCAATATAAATGATGTGATATAATTATACTAAAATGTAAAAAGCCTACCCAAGATACAATTTCTATAGTGACGCCAACTGAAAAAACAAAACATGGAACGTGGCAATTATCTAACCATGTAAGTGCAGAAATGTACGTGCATTTATACAGTGGGGTGTTTAATAACTAGAATGCAATATATATACAATAATAACAATAAAAACAAAGGTATAGCATTCTAGTTATTAAACACCCCACTGTATAAATGCATGTACATTTCTGCACTTACATTGTTAGATAATTGCCACGTTCCATGTTTTGTTTTTTCAGTTGGCGTCACTATAGAAATTGTATCTTGGGTAGGCTTTTTACATTTTAGTATAATTATATCACATCATTTATATTGAACACGTTAGGTCGGGCACATACATATAATAAATATGAGCCCATATATTAATATTAGCTTTCTCTTGTTTGTTTGGTATAGTAGTTCACTTTATTAGGGATATTAAATTAATATCACTTTTATATCTCATAATATTCATTTTATATAATTTATTATCACTTACTACCAATGTTGAGGCATCATTCCCCCATACGTGTTATTATCACACTCAGTCACTTCTCTTGCAATGTATCACACAATTGACATTACTCATATTATTTGTATGTCACAGTATAGGTGTCTTTTGTCCATCTCATTCCTAATAGTTGTTAATTTTCCATCACACTCATTTTAGTTTCACTACTTCATTTATATCACACCTATCTTAGACCTAGATTTGGAGTTTGGCGGTAGCCGTGAAAACCAGCGTTAGAGGCTCCTAACGCTGGTTTTAGGCTACCGCCGGTATTTAGAGTCACTCAAAATAGGGTCTAACGCTCACTTTTCAGCCGCGACTTTTCCATACCGCAGATCCCCTTACGTCAATTGCGTATCCTATCTTTTCAATGGGATCTTCCTAACTCCGGTATTTAGAGTCGTTTCTGAAGTGAGCGTTAGACATCTAACGACAAAACTCCAGCCGCAGGAAAAAAGTCAGTAGTTAAGAGCTTTCTGGGCTAACGCCGGTTCATAAAGCTCTTAACTACTGTACTCTAAAGTACACTAACACCCATAAACTACCTATGTACCCCTAAACCGAGGTCCCCCCACATCGCCGCCACTCGATTAAATTTTTTTAACCCCTAATATGCCGACCGCCACCTATGTTATCCTTATGTACCCCTAATCTGCTGCCCCTAACACCGCCGACCCCTGTATTATATTTATTAACCCCTAATCTGCCCCCCACAACGTCGCCTCCACTTGCCTACACTTATTAACCCCTAATCTGCCGAGCGGACCTGAGCGCTACTATGATAAAGTTATTAACCCCTAATCCGCCTCACTAACCCTATAATAAATAGTATTAACCCCTAATCTGCCCTCCCTAACATCGCCGACACCTAACTTCAATTATTAACCCCTAATCTGCCGACCGGAGCTCACCGCTATTCTAATAAATGGATTAACCCCTAAAGCTAAGTCTAACCCTAACACTAACACCCCCCTAACTTAAATATAATTTAAATCTAACGAAATAAATTAACTCTTATTAAATAAATTATTCCTATTTAAAGCTAAATACTTACCTGTAAAATAAATCCTAATATAGCTACAATATAAATTATAATTATATTATAGCTATTTTAGGATTTATATTTATTTTACAGGTAACTTTGTATTTATTTTAACCAGGTACAATAGCTATTAAATAGTTAAGAACTATTTAATAGCTAAAATAGTTAAAATAATTACAAAATTACCTGTAAAAGAAATCCTAAACTAAGTTACAATTAAAACTAACACTATACTATCAATAAATTAATTAAATAAACTACCTACAATTACCTACAATTAACCTAACACTACACTATCAATAAATTAATTAAATACAATTCCTACAAATAAATACAATTAAATAAACTTGCTAAAGTACAAAAAATAAAAAAGAACTAAGTTACAAAAAATAAAAAAATATCTACAAACATAAGAAAAATATTACAACAATTTTAAACTAATTACACCTACTCTAAGCCCCCTAATAAAACAACAAAGCCCCCCACAATAAAAAATGCCCTACCCTATTCTAAATTACTAAAGTTAAAAGCTCTTTTACCTTACCAGCCCTGAACAGGGCCCTTTGCGGGGCATGCCCCAAGAAGTTCAGCTCTTTTGCCTGTAAAAAAAAAACATACAATACCCCCCCCCAACATTACAACCCACCACCCACATACCCCTAATCTAACCCAAACCCCCCTTAAATAAACCTAACACTAAGCCCCTGAAGATCATCCTACCTTGTCTTCACCTCACCAGGTATCACCGATCCGTCCTGGCTCCAAAATCTTCATCCAACCCAAGCGGGGGTTGGCGATCCATCATCCGGTGCCTGAAGAGGTCCAGAAGAGGCTCCAAAGTCTTCATCCTATCCGGGAAGAAGAGGCGATCCGGACCGGCAACCATCTTGATCCAAGCGGCATCTTCTATCTTCATCTGATGACGACCGGCTCCATCCTGAAGACCTCCACCGTGGACCCATCTTCTTCCGGCGACGTCCAACTGCAGAATGACGGTTCCTTTAAGGGACGTCATCCAAGATGGCGTCCCTCGAATTCCGATTGGCTGATAGGATTCTATCAGCCAATCGGAATTAAGGTAGGAATATTCTGATTGGCTGATGGAATCAGCCAATCAGAATCAAGTTCAATCCGATTGGCTGATCCAATCAGCCAATCAGATTGAGCTCGCATTCTATTGGCTGATCGGAACAGCCAATAGATTGCAAGCTCAATCTGATTGGCTGATTGGATCAGCCAATCAGATTGAACTTGATTCTGATTGGCTGATTCCATCAGCCAATCAGAATATTCCTACCTTAATTCCGATTGGCTGATAGAATCCTATCAGCCAATCGGAATTTGAGGGACGCCATCTTGGATGACGTCATTTAAAGGAACCGTCATTCGTCGTTCAGTCGTCGGCCAGGATGGATGTTCCGCGGTGGAGGTCTTCAGGATGCTGCCGCTTCGCTCCGGATGGATGCCGCTTGGATGAAGACTTCAATCGGATGGAAGAACTCTTCTGCCCCGCTTGGATGAAGACTTCAGCCGGATCATGGACCTCTTCAGCCCCCCGCTTGGGCTTGGATCAGGACATCGGAGGAGCTCTTCTGGACCGATCGGTGAACCTGGTATGGTGAAGACAAGGTAGGATGATCTTCAGGGGCTTAGTGTTAGGTTTATTTAAGGGGGGTTTGGGTTAGATTAGGGGTATGTGGGTGGTGGGTTGTAATGTTGGGGGGCTTGGGTATTGTATGTTTTTTTTTTACAGGCAAAAGAGCTGAACTTCTTGGGGCATGCCCCGCAAAGGGCCCTGTTCAGGGCTGGTAAGGTAAAAGAGCTTTGAACTGTAGTAATTTAGAATAGGGTAGGGCATTTTTTTATTTTGGGGGGCTTTGTTGTTTTATTAGGGGGCTTAGAGTAGGTGTAATTAGTTTAAAATTGTTGTAATATTTTTCTTATGTTTGTAAATATTTTTTTATTTTTTGTAACTTAGTTCTTTTTTATTTTTTGTACTTTAGCTAGTTTATTTAATTGTATTTATTTGTAGCAATTGTATTTAATTAATTTATTGATAGTGTAGTGTTAGGTTAATTGTAGGTAATTGTAGGTAGTTTATTTAATTAATTTATTGATAGTATAGTGTTAGTTTTAATTGTAACTTAGGTTAGGATTTATTTTACAGGTAAATTTGTAATTATTTTAACTATTTTAGCTATTAAATAGTTCCTAACTATTTAATAGTTATTGTACCTGGTTAAAATAAATACGAAGTTACCTGTAAAATAAATATAAATCCTAAAATAGCTATAATATAATTATAATTTATATTGTAGCTATATTAGGATTTATTTTACAGGTAAGTATTTAGCTTTAAATAGGAATAATTTATTTAATAAGAGTTAATTAATTTCGTTAGATTTCAATTATATTTAACTTAGGGGGGTGTTAGTATTAGGGTTAGACTTAGCTTTAGGGGTTAATACATTTATTAGAATAGCGGCGAGATTCGGTCGGCAGATTAGGGGTTAATGTTTGAAGTTAGGTGTCGGCAATGTTAGGGAGGGCAGATTAGGGGTTAATACTATTTATGATAGGGTTAATAACTTTATTATAATAGCGGTGCGGTCCGTTCGGCAGATTAGGGGTTAATAAGTGTAGGCAGGTGGAGGCAACGTTGTGGGGGGCAGATTAGGGGTTAATAAATATAATATAGGGGTCGGCGGTGTTAGGGGCAGCAGATTAGGGGTACATATCGATAATGTAAGTAGCGGCGGTTTACAGAGCGGCAGATTAGGGGTTAAAAATAATATACAGGGGTCAGCGATAGCGGGGGCGGCAGAATAGGGGTTAATAAGTGTAAGGTTAGGGGTGTTTAGACTCGGGGTACATGTTAGAGTGTTAAGTGCAGACGTCAGAAGGGTTACCGCATAGCAAACAATGGGGCTGCGTTAGGAGCTGAACGCGGCTTTTTTGCAGGTGTTAGGTTTTTTTTCAGCTCAAACAGCCCCATTGTTTCCTATGGGAGAATCGTGCACGAGCAAGTTTTTGAGGCTGGCCGCGTCCGTAAGCAACTCTGGTATCGAGAGTTGAAGCTGCGTTAAAAATGCTCTACGCTCCTTTTTTGGAGCCTAACGCAGCCTTTATGTGGACTCTCGATACCAGAGTTATTTTTATGGTGCGGCCAGTAAAACGCGGGCGTTAGTTTTTCGGGTCGTTACCGACAAAACTCCAAATCTAGCCGTTAGTATTTTTACTAAGTTAGTACTAGTATTATTACACATTGCCCATATATTCTGCTTCGTACCATTTGCACACACATTGGCTCGAGTATAGCTTAGACACATAGGTTTGTCATTGCAACGATTATGGGTTTGGAGTCGATATGGTGTTCGTTCTCTTTCCTTACACACTACTATTATAGTTAAGGTATATAATCTTCACGATCGCTCATTGATTGGCCACCCTCACCTTGATATAAGACATTAGTTACGTCACTAGATCACCTGATAAGCATTCTATTTTGGGCTTGTACGAGTACTACAAGTCTAATGCAGTACATAATAGTGTGAGTATTGTTACGGCCCTTGAATAGTCTCAAATATCCAGCACAAACAGGGAATAGGTAGAGGTGTGCCAGCAACCAGGTTCCTGCCAAAACCCAAATATTAAGCACAAAGATGAAGCACCACCAAATTCTTTCTTCAAGCAGCTTTATTCAGCTTGAGGAGTAGCCAGACCATAAAGATTCAAACAACAAATTGATATGGCCCTTGCTATTGGTTCTCTTTGTGAAGTTTTTTGCACCTATCATAAGCCTGTATTATCCGCATTTTTTGGGCAAACACTACTGACAATAGTTTGTCCTTTCATCGGCCCGCATTTGGCCCCGCCTATCATAGACGGCATTGACGCAATTAGGTCATCTGACCATTTTCGTATTATGGTTTTCACGAACACAGCAAGTACCTTGTTATACGTAAAAAGGCGTGTATTGACATGGTATCTGTTATAGGTGTACTATAGGATATCTGTGCACCAATCAGAAGCCTTTATTATCGGCTTTTTTCGCTAAACATTTATTGACATGAGTTTAATGTTCATAATTTTCTCACTTTCACCATTTGATTTCATTTTGGTTCCTTTTTAACCATTAGACTCATATAGGATTAGTTTACACTGTCAATGTAAAAAAGCCTTTGTGATATCAGGCTACGAGTCGGACCACATGTGTTTTTTATTAGAAAGTTCATTAACACTTTATTATGATGTTTAATCAGATTCATTTCTTTTTATACATATATATATATATTTAGCTTATATCACATGGGCTTGCAGAGATACATATTTATATATATGTGTGTATACTTGTATATGTATATTTGTGTATACACATGAATTATATATGCATTCCCTTTTTTGGCACACAAACCATAGGAGTTATCTAGGTGTTACAATTAAATTACCAATTAGACAAAGGGCATACTGATTGGTTTGTTTGTTGTTTGGAGTGGGTGGGGACAGGTAGCGTAGCCTTATTTAAGGGTTGAATTTTGAAGAGAATGCATGCCGGATGAAACGGTGTGAACCATGAAACATGTTGCATGATATGTTTGCGCACAATATAGCATGAGCTGTTGTTTTTTAATACTGTTTTAATTGTTATTAAACTCATTTTTAATTACACACTCTCATTGCTGAGTGCATGATTCTACGCTACCTGTGGACGCTGCTCCTTCCAGGGTATCCTGATTTTGGCTTGTACAGCAAGCTGGTCTGCTGTGAAAACCAGCCTGCATCTATTGGCACATTGGAGTGCTGCTACAGAATTTGAGTACCCTGCATATGATTGTACTCCTCTCTTGCTGTTGATTGATTCACACATACGGCGCCTCTTTCCTGGTCTTGTTTTCAGGGCTCTCCCCCATTGATACCTATGGGGAAATCGTACAAGAGCACGTTCAGCCAGCTCACCGATAACGTAAGCAGCGCTGGTATTGAGGTGAGATGTGGAGCAAAATTTTGCTCTACACTCACTTTTTTGCGGCTAACTCCGGGTTTGTAAAAACCCGTAATACCAGCGCTGTATGTAAGTGAGCGGTGAGTATAAACTGCTCATTAGCACCGCACAGCCTCTAACGCAAAACTCGTAATCTAGGCGATAGTTTTTATAATACAATTTATTACATCTCAATTTGCCATTAATTTAGCACTCACCTATATTGTATTTCTTTGCCCTAATTAAACGTACGTCTGGGGTTTTGCCGTTTCTCTTGTTTAGAGAGTTATTGTCTGGTATTTCGGGCTGGACTGCACTGTTAAGTCAGGATCAGACTGATATGCTACAGGAATGTTCTTCTCTGTGAATGGCACATGTTGAGCAAAAGGAGGCTGCTTCTGGGTAATAACTAGCCATAGAACAGGCTATTTTGCTGTTGTTCGTTGTCAGGTTGAGTGCTTCTCTGTTTTTATTTATTAAATTGTGACCTCTTGTTACAAACAATTTTCTTGGAATAAACAAAGCTTTTGCCATCTCTGTATATGGGCCTTGAATATATTTATATAAAGTAATCATGTCTCCTCTCAGGCACCTTTTTTTTCTAGAGACCAAGTTTGGCTAGCCTCTGGTCATAGCTTAAATTCTCCATTCCTCTTATTAGCGGTGTGACCGTTCTCTAAACTTTTTCTAAGTCTGCAATGTCTTTTTTTTTTTTTTTTTATTGGTCCCAAGAACTGCACTCCATACTCAAGGTGAGGTCTTACCAGGGATTTATATAGTGACAGAACTATGTGTTCTTCCCTTGCATCAATGTCTCTTTTAATACATGCTAGTATCTTATTAGGTTTAAAAGCCACAGCTCTGCATTGTGCGCCCATCTTTAGCTTGTTATCTATTACTACTCCCAAATCCCCTTCCTCCTATTTGGCTAAGTCTAGTCCCATTTAAATAATAGATTTCCTGCTTATTTTTATTTCCAAAATGTAGATCCTTGCATTTTCCCATATTAAATCTCATTTTCCATTTACCCGCCGATTATTCTAATTTTTGCAGTTCGTCCTGATCTAACGACCTTACATAACTTTGTATCATCTGAAAAAATAGAGATGTTGCTATTTAATCCTTACTCCAAGTCATTAATAAAAATATTAATAAAAATATTAAAAAGAACAGGGCCCAGTTCTGATACTGAGGGGACTCCACTGATAAACTTTGTCCAATCTGAGTATGATCCTCTTACTACTACTTATTGCTCCCTGTCTTTTATCCATTTATTTATCCATGAGCTAACATTTTCAGCTATTCCCAAACTCTTCATTTTGTCAATAATCTCTCATGTGACACTGTATCAAAGTCTTTGCAAAATCCAAGAAGATCACATCAACTGATCCCCCTTTATCTATATTTATACTTACTTCCTCATAAATCTAATTAGATTAGTTTGACGTGATCTATTTCTCATAAAAGCATGCTGATCTGAACTCATAGAGGGATATTTATGAAGCCGTCAACCGCAAATACGCCGTAATTCCGCAGCGAAATTGTGGTGAGCTTGATTCGACCCACTTATCAAAGTCTACAGACCGGCAAAAGTTGAAAATTGTGACGGAACATACGATCCGCCGGTCTCAATCCAACACAGATCGATGCTTACATCATTACAGATGTTCCGAATACAAATTCAGCACTATCTGACAACTTTTGCAAGTTATCAAACTTCTAACAGGTACGTTCGCCACTATTCTGGCCCAGCGTACCTGGTTTTCAATCCGCCACCCTGTCGGCCGCGGATGCCATAGGAATAAATGGTAGTCTGAAAGAAGCGAAAGATTATGTTCGATCCTGCTAGATATCCCATTGATTTCTATGGTAGAAAACAAATTACATTTACACCTAACACCCTAACATAAGCCCCAAGTCTAAACACCCCTAATCTTCCGCCCCCGACATCGCCGCCACCTACATAATGTTATTAACCCATATCCCGCCGCTCCCCGACGCCGCCGTAACTAAATAAAGTTATTATCCCTATCCCGCCGCTCCCGGAGCCCACAGCAACTCTAATAAAGTTATTACCCCTATCCCACCACTCCCGGACCCCTCCGCAACTAAATAAATGTATTAACCCCTAAACCCCTGGCCTCCCATATCACTACCACTTACTAAACCTATTAACCACTAAACTGCCAGCCCCCCACATCGCCATAAACCAAATTAAGCTATTAAAACCTAAACCTAACAACCCGCTAACTTTACATTAAATATTAACTCATCCCCATCGTATAATAAATTTAAAATTATCTTTAGAATTAAAATAAACTATATTAAACTACTAATTAATCTAACCTAACTATTATACTACAATTACATTAAACTAACAATTAAATTAACTATATTACATATTTAAAAATCTAACCCTACTCAAGATATTTAAATCTACTATAAAGAATTACTAAGTTACAAAAAAATAACATCTAAGTTACACAAAATAAAAAACACTAAGTTACAAAAAATAAAAAACACTGTTAAACAAAATAAAAAATAAATTATCAAATATTTAAACTAATTACACCTAATCTAATAGCCCTATCAAAATAACCCCCCCCCAAATAAAAAAAAACCTAGCCTACATTAAACTGCCAATGGCCCGTAAAAGGGCCTTTTGTGGGGCATTGCCCCAAATAAATCAGCTCTTTTACCTGTAAAATAAAATACAAACACCCCCCAACAGTAAAACCCACCACCCACACAACCAAGCCCCCCCCAAATAAAAACCTATCTAAAAAACCTAAGCTCCCCATTGCCCTGAAAAGGTCATTTGTATGGGCATTGCCCTTAAAAGGGGATTTAGCTCTTTTTCAGCCCAAAGTCCCTAACCTAAAAATAAAACCCACCCAATAAACCCTTAAAAAAAATGAGCACTAACCCCAGAAGATCCACTTACAGTTTTTGAAGACCAGACATCCATCCTCATCCAAGCGGCAGAAGTCCTCAGCGAAGTCGGCAGAAGTCTTCATCCAAGCGGGCAGAAGTCTTCATCCAGACAGCATCTTCTATCTTCATCCATCCGGCGCAGAGCAGCTCTATCTTCAAGACATCCGGCGCGGAGCATCCTCTTCTTCCGACGTCTGTTGCAGAATGAAGTTTCCCTTTAAATGTCGTCATCCAAGATGGTGTCCCTTACATTCCGATTGGCTGATCGAATTCGATCTGCAAATCTGAATTAAGGGGGAAAAATCATATTGGCTGTTGCAATCAGCCAATAGGATTGAGCTTTCATCCTATTGGCTATTCCAATCAGCCAATAGAATGCAAGCTCAATCCTATTGGCTGAATGGATCAGCCAATAGGATGAAATATATTATCAATATATTATCAATATAATTCCTTATAATCCATTCACAAATCTTAACCATTGTAACGGTACCAACCGGATACCAAAGGTTAACACCAGGGAACAATGTCCTGCATAGGGAATCAGCAGTTCACAACCCAGCCAGTTTTCAGGTTTTAAACAGAATAACACTTTATTTGAAGGCAGCATACAGATTTATACAGGTTTTTGACCCCCCCCCCCCCCCCAGATGGGGGTTGAAAGAATGTTGTACATTAGATAAAAGGGAGAAGCGCCCTTGACATGATACAATAGGATTATATTACTTAAACACTTCAACCACAGGACACTCTTGACTCTCCTTATCACTTAGGCGTTTCTCTCTGGGGGTGATCAAACAATAGAATGCTAAGCATTAATTAGATTGTAGCTGGAGCCAGCCACTTGTGGTTAGAAAATAAAGTTAACACTTTCAGTCCTGACCGAAGGGTCTGTCACAGACAACCTTTCTTACGTTATAGTCCAGAAGTGGCTAGGTTTGCCACAATGCTCCCCCAGAACCAAGCCGGCATACACAGTCTGATCCCAACGGATCGGCTTGGGGATGTCCGGGGCAACAACTTTCGGCTCAAGTAAGCTACGGGGTGTTCTCCGCCATCTGCTCCAACTTGGCTCAGTACCGCCCCCACCCCAAACATGGAAGCGTCTCTTCCCGGAGGGACTGGGCTTGGGTAGTCACAGGGTTAACATTAGCGGGATCCATGGGAGCATAGGCAGAAAAAAGGGGGGCCAAGTCATTTCCAAGGAGAACATCAGCAGGTAAGTCCTTCTTGACCCCCACATTCACAAGTCTAGCGCCCACTCCCCAATCCAAATGTACCCTGGCAACAGGTAGGCGGAACACAGTGCCCCCTGCTACCCTCACAGCCACAGTGTCTCCAGTGTGCTGTTTCTCAGGCACCAAGTTCTCTTGAAGCAAGGTCATGGTAGCACCAGTATCCCGTAGACAACTGACCTCCTGCCCATTCACTTTAACCCGTTGCCGGTTATTCCGGTGGGCAGCTTGCACGGGGTCTGCTTCATGTAGGCTGCCCCAGCATTCTGGCGCCTCTACGTAGCGGGCCACAGGCTGAGGATTATGTGGGATTCCGCCAGCGGGTCTTCTCCAGGACTGTGCTTGATTCGCTGCATTTAGGGGACACTCTGGTCTTTTGTGCCCTAGTTGCTTACATCCAAAGCACCGAATAGGTTGTGAGTAGCCCCGCGAATTGAACCGGGCTCTCTGAGGGTAGTTCGTGGCCGGAGGCCGTGTGGTATAGCGGTGCGCCGGGGGTTGGTAACTGGCAGCTGCTGGGGTGATTGGGGGTCTGTACTCCACTCTAGCAGTGGGCAATCGGTATACTGCTCCCCCTGCCCCTCGTACTGCCACGGATCCGCCAGTGGGTGCTGTATCCGGCACCAAATGGGGAGCTATCAGGGTTAAAGTAGCTCCCGAATCCCGAAGTCCCTGGACCGACATCACCTCATGCAGAATTCCCAGGGGTTCCTCGGCTTGGGTGCTCAACACCTCATGAGCGGCTGGCTCCGTTTGGTAATGGTGAGCAGCCGCCCTTGGGGCCAGGTTCTGTCTGACCTGGTTCCAAGCTTGTCTGCTCCGATTTTGGGTGCACTCACGTGCCATATGTCCCCACTGCTTGCAGGTGTGGCATTGTATATTCGCCCGTCCGTTGTTAGGCTGTAGTCCATGGTGCCTCCTGGCATCAAAATGCTGGTCTGCTAATCTGGCTGCTTCGGTTAAGGTGAGGGGTTTTCGATCTCTCACCCATTCTTGGGCTTCTGGGGACAAGCCGTTAAAGAATTGCTCCAACAGCATCAGTTGTCGCAATTCTTCCATGGTGGTAGCTTGGCTGGCCTGTATCCACCCTTGAGATGCTTGATCCAGCTTGTGGGCCCACTCTGCATGTGAATCTCTTTCTGGCTTGCGCAGGCCTCTAAACTTGCGCCGGTATGCCTCTGAGGTAATGGCATATCTTTCCAAGATCGCTCTCTTCACTTTAGCGTAATCCTTGCTGTCCTCCCTGGGTACAGCGCGATACGCTTCCGCTGCTCTACCGGCTAGCTTGCCTGCTAGCACCGGCACCCATACGGACTGCTCCAAATCATGTAACTCGCACAGTCTCTCAAAATCCTGTAAATACCCATCGATCTCATCCTTCTCCTCACAAAACATTTTAAATGCATGGTATGGGATTTTAGGTCTTACTGGGTTGCTGAGTGCGTCCAAAATGGATTCTGCTCGGGAGGATGCATTCCGCGGACTGTGTGCCATCACGTACTCCTGCACATCTGCCATTACCACGGATAGCATATCCCGTGGTACAGGTTGGGGTAAAAATTCCAGCCTGGTCCTCATTTCCCTCTGGTATAGGGTCTCCTCCATGGCTGCTGGAGGCGTAGCGCTGCGAGCTCTGTCTCCCTCCATCAGCTCAGCAATTAATATAGCCTTGGGTTTGCTGCTGCCTATCTTTCCCCTGGCTTCTAGCAGTTCCTTTAACGTTTGTCTCTTTAGCTTAGAATAATCCATCTCCATTCACTTCGGTCCCTGGTACTCCTTCCATCTTAGTCAGTATTGTAGTAATCCCCCTCTTCCTGAGGTTACTGGCTTGTGTAGTTGCTCTTCTGGGCGATAAGGTTCATTCCGTCGCTTGCCACCAATTGTAACGGTACCAACCGGATACCAAAGGTTAACACCAGGGAACAATGTCCTGCATAGGGAATCAGCAGTTCACAACCCAGCCAGTTTTCAGGTTTTAAACAGAATAACACTTTATTTGAAGGCAGCATACAGATTTATACAGGTTTTTGACCCCCCCCCCCCCAGATGGGGGTTGAAAGAATGTTGTACATTAGATAAAAGGGAGAAGCGCCCTTGACATGATACAATAGGATTATATTACTTAAACACTTCAACCACAGGACACTCTTGACTCTCCTTATCACTTAGGCGTTTCTCTCTGGGGGTGATCAAACAATAGAATGCTAAGCATTAATTAGATTGTAGCTGGAGCCAGCCACTTGTGGTTAGAAAATAAAGTTAACACTTTCAGTCCTGACCGAAGGGTCTGTCACAGACAACCTTTCTTACGTTATAGTCCAGAAGTGGCTAGGTTTGCCACAACCATTATTGATGTCAGACTGATTGCCTTTTAAAAGAGTGGCACCACATCAGTTTTATGCCAGTCCTATGGCACTATGTCTGAGGATGAGTCATGAAAGATTAAGAGTAGAGGTTTGTCTATAACAGTGCTAAATTCCCGTAAAACCCTTAGGTGTATTACATCTGGGCCTGGAGTTTTATTTACCTTAATATTATCCAGTTTGTTCCCTGATATCCTCTAGAGATAACCCAGTTAATAGTATGGGCTTGTATGTGTTAGTTGTTTCAAAATATCCCCTATTGGTTCCTCTCTTGTGTATACTGAAGAAAATAATTCACTGTTAATCATGCTACCCTTCACACATTTCAATGTACCTATATTTTCCTTCTTAGATTTTCCATTTACATACTTAAAGGGACAGTCTAGGCCAAAATAAACTTTAATGATTCAGATAGAGCATGTCATTTTAAACAATTTTCCAATTTACTTTTATCACCAATTCTGCTTTGTTCTCTTGATATTCTTAGTTGAAAGCTCAATCTAGGAGGTTCATATGCTAATTTCTTAGACCTTGAAGGCCACCTCTTTTAAGAATGAATTTGAAGTTTTTCACCACTAGAGGGTGTTAGTTCACGTATTTCATATAGATAACACTGTGCTCGTGCACGTGAAGTTATCTGGGAGCAGGCAGTGATTGACTAAATTTTTATTAGAGAATACTTTGCCTCAATTTATGTTATTTAACCATTTCCTTAAATCATAGAATTACTCAAATGTTCTTTGACTTGTTTGATATGTTTGATATTATATCTGTATCATTTGATAGCATTAAATCCAATATAGCGTTATTCCTAGTTGGCTCCTGTCATGGATAGCAGACTTTCAAGGCTACCCCCACCCCCTTTCTACCTGGCTCTCTACTTATCAGCCCTTTCATGGCTCAGGGATCTTCCAGACTCTTGCTGTCTATTGTTTTACTGTTTGTTCTTTTTCAGGATAGAGCTGATCCCTGACTGCATAAACCCTTCTTGGCTGTCTGGGCTCCTGGAACTACTGGCTTGCCATACCGGATACCCACTTACCTTTACCCCAGAACTCCACTCTTTTGGGAATTGGTAACCCCTAGGGAGGATAAGAGGTAGGGTGATAGCCGGAAGAGAGCTCTCTTGAGAACCGGGGGTTTTGGACACCTCCGCCTCCATATCTTTACCAGGCTGTAACTCCAGTAATGGATCATAACATTTTTGGGACTGTGACATCTGGGTGGAAGTTCCACCACTCCCCCGGGATCACCCAAAACAGCGACTTAGGTACTGTGGGGACTCTATGAGACTGTGGCTCCTATGGAGGCACTGGACTGTCTGGAGGGACAGGAATGGTGCGAGATCCGGGAGTTTAGATAGGACCCTTATCATGATCGGCTGTGTGTTTATAAGCAGTGGGTGGGCTTTGGCTATAATTACTTCTCTCCACTCTATAGCTACACATTTCAGCTATACAGCTGCAGGCTCCAGGGAGGAAGCAAAACCCTTTGGCGGAGCTACGCATTCAGGGTATCCGTCACAGCTCCTCTATTAATTGTGACAAAAAGTTAACCCTTTGAGCATTTAAAAATAAATCTCCCTTAGCTGAATTTCCAGTTTCATTTGCCCAGTTGATGTTGGAGTAGTTAAAAACATAAATTATTCTTACCAGATAATTTCCTTTCCTTCTGTACAGGGAGAGTCCACAGCTGCATTCCTTACTAGTGGGGAATACTGAACTGGCCACCAGGAGGAGGCAAAGACTTAAATACCTCCCCCAATCCCCCAGTCATTCTGCCAAGGGAACAAGGAACAGTAGGAGAAATATCAGGGTGAAAAAGGTGCTAGAAGAATAAATTAATCTCCCTGTACAGAAGGAAAGGAAATGATCTGGTAAGCATAATTTATGTTTTCCTTCTTGATACAGCTTCTTAATACAGGGAGAGTCCGCAGCTGCATTCCTTACAAGTGCGAAATTATACCCAAGCTCTAGAGGAAACTGAATGCTAATGGGATGGAAAAAAGAGAGGCGGCCCCTAACACCACAGCCAGCAAAACCATCTCCCGAAGGCTGCTTCAGTCAAAAGAAAAATTTGGAAAAAGAAAGTGAGGAAGACCAAGTAGCAGACCTATAAGTCTGATCCATAGAGGCCTTATTTTGAAGGCCCAAAAGAAAGCCACAGCTCTCGTGAACTGAGCCATAATCCCCTGAGGAGGCTAGTGTCCCGCTGACTCTTACGCCCATCGGAAGACATCCTCCACGAAAAGGATAAGGAAGTCGAAGAGACCTCCTGACCCCTATACTTCCAGATATAGGAAACAAAATAGGGAAATACTTTATTAAAACTCCCTTGTAGTCTGAGGAAAAAACCCTCAAAGTACAATAAACATCAGCACATTCCTTCAATGAAGAAGGATTAAGACGTAGGAAAGTAACCACTTCTCCAGGAACGAAGAAGAGACAAAATCAATCCTAGAGAAGTCCGAACCTAGGACGTCGAAACGCCTTATCAGCAGAAACACTAGGCAAGGAGAAATGCAGAGAAATCAGTAATCACAGAGACTCTGTACGCCAACAACAATGAAAGGAAATAATCATTCCAAGAAAAGACGCAATGATAATAAATCATTAAGAATAAGATCCAACTCCCCGCAGGAGCATCAGATCTAAGCATCAGCCTGAAAAACAAATCAAGGCCATCAGTCAAAAACAGAGCATCCTGAAGCTCAGTGAGCCTCTTGTGCCACAAGACAGACAGGGGCCCATGTACAACAAGGGACTAGCTAAGCAACCCATTCTCCAGAACCCTGCAGAGAAGATCCTAGCACCCCAAACCTGTGGTAGTACAAACCCAGAATAAGGGAGTCCTCTACACCCTTAAATGAGGAAGATGATGCTCCACTAAAAGATTGAAAGAGAGGACAAACTCTCTGGGAACTCTGTCTGAAGAAGAGGAAATGTCCATTCCACGCAGTCCTCAGAGAAACTAGGTAAGAGGAAGAAGAAAAAGGCCTCATAACCACAAGCCCCTGAAACAAGGTAACCCAAATGGAGGATAAGATAGAGTCCTCACAATCCAAAAAGTACCCTTGCAGTGGCCATGACAGAGAGGGCAGAGTTACTGACACCAGCTCCCACTAGAATCAAGCCCTCCTCAAGGAGGAGAGGAAAGAAAGAAGGAAAAAACCTTAAGGTACTGCTAATTAAATAATTAGCTCCATCCAAGAAACAGCCTCCTTCTGGACAACCAGAATCAAGCCGAGACGCCAAGGATTTCCATCCGGCATCTACCTCTAACATTAAGCAAATCTGAGGATGAAGAGACTATATCGCTCAAAAGGGGATAACTGAAAAACATCCTTCCCAGATGGCCACACCCGGGGAGTGGACCACTTATAGACAGCAGTGGGCCTTCACCCACCCCAGACCCGAGATAGAAATCTGAGTCACCGGAAAATTAGTCTGAGTAGAATCTAAAACCTGGGGCTAACATAGGAGATAAGCCTTTAGAGCAAGAAACTGCTCTAAGATCCGCAAAGGGAATCGGGAGGGAACAGACCTCCTGTTCCATAACCCAGAACCCTCATAGCATACCCTAACCATCCAGATGGACTAGAGATCGGGGGGAGAACTCCCAGAATTTATCCTAATAAGGTAACCCCTTGGATAGGCAATCTGGTCAAGCCAATACAAGAGACTTTCGCCAGAGGAACTGGGAAATCTGTAAACACAGATTTAATTCAACGTTGCTCCTTAGCCTCAGCTTACACAGAACAGCAGTCTGCGATGAGACCTGTAAAACAAAGAGTCCAGAAGGACCCCCAGAAAAAAACATGACTCCCCAGAGGGGGGTCTGGAGGACGACAAGGTAAAGCAATGCTTGCCAACACCTAGTCCAATAGCTATTCACATGTCTATGAAGCTGATAGTACTCAAGGAAACACCCGGTGCTCTAAACCAGAGAACTCTGAGCCAGATTTTCTTCCATCTCTAAGGATTGAGGAAGATAGGCCAAGGACCAAACAAGTTCAGACAGAAAACTGCCGCAATATCTGGGACCTTGTAAATGCTAGTGAAATTCCAAGGTCAAGTAAGGATCATTGGCAGCAGCTAAACCAAACAGAAGAACAATGAACTCAAAGAGCATTGTCCAAAACATCAATCTCAGGGACCAACAAAAAAAGGTTCCTGATGAGAGAAAACAAGGAAAGACATCCTTGATTTATAAAGGTCAAACCCTGAAAAGAACTCGGGGCAACCCACAAACCCTCTTGTGAAACGTGGGAATGAGAGGGAATCCTAAGGGAAAAAATCCCAAATAGGATGAGAGTTACATCTATGGAACCATAAGAAATGAGTTGGACTAACCCAAACCCCTTCTTCTCCAGAAGCCGGGACAGTGGACCCAAAGGAGAACCACACCTGTATTCCCATACCAGAATAGCTTCCCTATATCTTGTAGCACAAAATGCAAGGGATCTGCCCATGGGTGGCAGAGACTAGAAGCCTCCAAGACCCATGGGTCCCAACCTGTTCCTAAAACAAGCATCTGAAGAGGGTTAACAAAGTCTCCTTAGGACCAGGAACAACCTCCAAATGTCAACAAGGCACACTTGCTTGCTCAGATTGGAACGAAACCCGGACTGAGCCGGTCCAAAACACATGGATTGACCTAGACTGACAGAGGTTCCCGATGTAGAGCTCTATTGATAGAAAGATAAGATATCTTTTAGTCACATTACTGACCAAACTGTGACCCCCATGGGTGAAATTAAACAGAGGGTCATATCTATCAGAGCCAGTCCAGACCTGATCAGAAGGAAACAATCCAAAGTCCTAGGATAGGACTAAATATCTGCAAAGTATAACAGATAAAACTAATTTTCAGCCCCTAGGCCTTAATTCTTTCTCAAGATATCAAGAGAGTAGCCTCTCAAGTAGAGAACGGGTACCTCAATAGAAGGATGCACCCACAAGAAAAATGACAACAGTTGTCATTCAAAATCCCAAGAAAAAAACGGCTTTAATTAAAAGTTTCCATCCAAATACAAAAGCTCTATAAATAAACTATTCCGAAACTAGAATAGTAAAAACAATTGGCAAGAGCATCTAGTGATAGCCAATAAAAGGTGAGTATAAAAAAAAAACCCAATAGAGCCTGGAACCAGGAAATTGAAAAAAAGAATTATGCGAGGTGGGAGAGGATTGTCATCCTGCACCACATGTCCTAATCCACCTCGCTATCTGATCGAGGGCACTGAAACTCCTCTAGCAGTTCAGCCACAGGAGTCTCTAAAACCGCCAAAACCTCTTAGAAGAAGGCATAGGCGAGCCACATGAAAGCAAAAAGCGCTGTCAGATGGGAGAAATCAGCAGGCTCCAATCCAGAAGGTCCATACCCTAAAGTCTCAGAGGGACCCATATCCCCAGATAACTGATCGGATGTCACCGACAAAGCACATGATGCTCCCTGGGCAGGAGTGCATGGGTTAACCCTTCATTTGCTTAAATCCGCAACACTTTTTCCCATATTAAATCTCATTTTCCATTTACCCGCCGATTATTCTAATTTTTGCAGTTCGTCCTGATCTAACGACCTTACATAACTTTGTATCATCTGAAAAAATAGAGATGTTGCTATTTAATCCTTACTCCAAGTCATTAATAAAAATATTAATAAAAATATTAAAAAGAACAGGGCCCAGTTCTGATACTGAGGGGACTCCACTGATAAACTTTGTCCAATCTGAGTATGATCCTCTTACTACTACTCATTGCTCCCTGTCTTTTATCCATTTATTTATCCATGAGCTAACATTTTCAGCTATTCCCAAACTCTTCATTTTGTCAATAATCTCTCATGTGACACTGTATCAAAGTCTTTGCAAAATCCAAGAAGATCACATCAACTGATCCCCCTTTATCTATATTTATACTTACTTCCTCATAAATCTAATTAGATTAGTTTGACGTGATCTATTTCTCATAAAAGCATGCTGATCTGAACTCATAGAGGGATATTTATGAAGCCGTCAACCGCAAATACGCCGTAATTCCGCAGCGAAATTGTGGTGAGCTTGATTCGACCCACTTATCAAAGTCTACAGACCGGCAAAAGTTGAAAATTGTGACGGAACATACGATCCGCCGGTCTCAATCCAACACAGATCGATGCTTACATCATTACAGATGTTCCGAATACAAATTCAGCACTATCTGACAACTTTTGCAAGTTATCAAACTTCTAACAGGTACGTTCGCCACTATTCTGGCCCAGCGTACCTGGTTTTCAATCCGCCACCCTGGCGGCCGCGGATGCCATAGGAATAAATGGTAGTCTGAAAGAAGCGAAAGATTATGTTCGATGCTGCTAGATATCCCATTGATTTCTATGGTAGAAAACAAATTACATTTACACCTAACACCCTAACATAAGCCCCAAGTCTAAACACCCCTAATCTTCCGCCCCCGACATCGCCGCCACCTACATAATGTTATTAACCCATATCCCGCCGCTCCCCGACGCCGCCGTAACTAAATAAAGTTATTATCCCTATCCCGCCGCTCCCGGAGCCCACAGCAACTCTAATAAAGTTATTACCCCTATCCCACCACTCCCGGACCCCTCCGCAACTAAATAAATGTATTAACCCCTAAACCCCTGGCCTCCCATATCACTACCACTTACTAAACCTATTAACCACTAAACTGCCAGCCCCCCACATCGCCATAAACCAAATTAAGCTATTAAAACCTAAACCTAACAACCCGCTAACTTTACATTAAATATTAACTCATCCCCATCGTATAATAAATTTAAAATTATCTTTAGAATTAAAATAAACTATATTAAACTACTAATTAATCTAACCTAACTATTATACTACAATTACATTAAACTAACAATTAAATTAACTATATTACATATTTAAAAATCTAACCCTACTCAAGATATTTAAATCTACTATAAAGAATTACTAAGTTACAAAAAAATAACATCTAAGTTACACAAAATAAAAAACACTGTTAAACAAAATAAAAAATAAATTATCAAATATTTAAACTAATTACACCTAATCTAATAGCCCTATCAAAATAACCCCCCCCAAATAAAAAAAAACCTAGCCTACATTAAACTGCCAATGGCCCGTAAAAGGGCCTTTTGTGGGGCATTGCCCCAAATAAATCAGCTCTTTTACCTGTAAAATAAAATACAAACACCCCCCAACAGTAAAACCCACCACCCACACAACCAAGCCCCCCCCAAATAAAAACCTATCTAAAAAACCTAAGCTCCCCATTGCCCTGAAAAGGTCATTTGTATGGGCATTGCCCTTAAAAGGGGATTTAGCTCTTTTTCAGCCCAAAGTCCCTAACCTAAAAATAAAACCCACCCAATAAACCCTTAAAAAAAAATGAGCACTAACCCCAGAAGATCCACTTACAGTTTTTGAAGACCAGACATCCATCCTCATCCAAGCGGCAGAAGTCCTCAGCGAAGTCGGCAGAAGTCTTCATCCAAGCGGGCAGAAGTCTTCATCCAGACAGCATCTTCTATCTTCATCCATCCGGCGCAGAACAGCTCTATCTTCAAGACATCCGGCGCGGAGCATCCTCTTCTTCCGACGTCTGTTGCAGAATGAAGTTTCCCTTTAAATGTCGTCATCCAAGATGGTGTCCCTTACATTCCGATTGGCTGATCGAATTCGATCTGCAAATCTGAATTAAGGGGGAAAAATCATATTGGCTGTTGCAATCAGCCAATAGGATTGAGCTTTCATCCTATTGGCTATTCCAATCAGCCAATAGAATGCAAGCTCAATCCTATTGGCTGAATGGATCAGCCAATAGGATGAAATATATTATCAATATATTATCAATATAATTCCTTATAATCCATTCACAAATCTTAACCATTATTGATGTCAGACTGATTGCCTTTTAAAAGAGTGGCACCACATCAGTTTTATGCCAGTCCTATGGCACTATGTCTGAGGATGAGTCATGAAAGATTAAGAGTAGAGGTTTGTCTATAACAGTGCTAAATTCCCGTAAAACCCTTAGGTGTATTACATCTGGGCCTGGAGTTTTATTTACCTTAATATTATCCAGTTTGTTCCCTGATATCCTCTAGAGATAACCCAGTTAATAGTATGGGCTTGTATGTGTTAGTTGTTTCAAAATATCCCCTATTGGTTCCTCTCTTGTGTATACTGAAGAAAATAATTCACTGTTAATCATGCTACCCTTCACACATTTCAATGTACCTATATTTTCCTTCTTAGATTTTCCATTTACATACTTAAAGGGACAGTCTAGGCCAAAATAAACTTTAATGATTCAGATAGAGCATGTCATTTTAAACAATTTTCCAATTTACTTTTATCACCAATTCTGCTTTGTTCTCTTGATATTCTTAGTTGAAAGCTCAATCTAGGAGGTTCATATGCTAATTTCTTAGACCTTGAAGGCCACCTCTTTTAAGAATGAATTTGAAGTTTTTCACCACTAGAGGGTGTTAGTTCACGTATTTCATATAGATAACACTGTGCTCGTGCACGTGAAGTTATCTGGGAGCAGGAAGTGATTGACTAAATTTTTATTAGAGAATACTTTGCCTCAATTTATGTTATTTAACCATTTCCTTAAATCATAGAATTACTCAAATGTTCTTTGACTTGTTTGATATGTTTGATATTATATCTGTATCATTTGATAGCATTAAATCCAATATAGCGTTATTCCTAGTTGGCTCCTGTCATGGATAGCAGACTTTCAAGGCTACCCCCACCCCCTTTCTACCTGGCTCTCTACTTATCAGCCCTTTCATGGCTCAGGGATCTTCCAGACTCTTGCTGTCTATTGTTTTACTGTTTGTTCTTTTTCAGGATAGAGCTGATCCCTGACTGCATAAACCCTTCTTGGCTGTCTGGGCTCCTGGAACTACTGGCTTGCCATACCGGATACCCACTTACCTTTACCCCAGAACTCCACTCTTTTGGGAATTGGTAACCCTTAGGGAGGATAAGAGGTAGGGTGATAGCCGGAAGAGAGCTCTCTTGAGAACCGGGGGTTTTGGACACCTCCGCCTCCATATCTTTACCAGGCTGTAACTCCAGTAATGGATCATAACATTTTTGGGACTGTGACATCTGGGTGGAAGTTCCACCACTCCCCCGGGATCACCCAAAACAGCGACTTAGGTACTGTGGGGACCCTATGGAGGCACTGGACTGTCTGGAGGGACAGGAATGGTGCGAGATCCGGGAGTTTAGATAGGACCCTTATCATGATCGGCTGTGTGTTTATAAGCAGTGGGTGGGCTTTGGCTATAATTACTTCTCTCCACTCTATAGCTACACATTTCAGCTATACAGCTGCAGGCTCCAGGGAGGAAGCAAAACCCTTTGGCGGAGCTACGCATTCAGGGTATCCGTCACAGCTCCTCTATTAATTGTGACAAAAAGTTAACCCTTTGAGCATTTAAAAATAAATCTCCCTTAGCTGAATTTCCAGTTTCATTTGCCCAGTTGATGTTGGAGTAGTTAAAAACATAAATTATTCTTACCAGATAATTTCCTTTCCTTCTGTACAGGGAGAGTCCACAGCTGCATTCCTTACTAGTGGGGAATACTGAACTGGCCACCAGGAGGAGGCAAAGACTTAAATACCTCCCCCAATCCCCCAGTCATTCTGCCAAGGGAACAAGGAACAGTAGGAGAAATATCAGGGTGAAAAAGGTGCTAGAAGAATAAATTAATCTCCCTGTACAGAAGGAAAGGAAATGATCTGGTAAGCATAATTTATGTTTTACTTCTTGATACAGCTTCTTAATACAGGGAGAGTCCGCAGCTGCATTCCTTACAAGTGCGAAATTATACCCAAGCTCTAGAGGAAACTGAATGCTAATGGGATGGAAAAAAGAGAGGCGGCCCCTAACACCACAGCCAGCAAAACCATCTCCCGAAGGCTGCTTCAGTCAAAAGAAAAATTTGGAAAAAGAAAGTGAGGAAGACCAAGTAGCAGACCTATAAGTCTGATCCATAGAGGCCTTATTTTGAAGGCCCAAAAGAAAGCCACAGCTCTCGTGAACTGAGCCATAATCCCCTGAGGAGGCTAGTGTCCCGCTGACTCTTACGCCCATCGGAAGACATCCTCCACGAAAAGGATAAGGAAGTCGAAGAGACCTCCTGACCCATATACTTCCAGATATAGGAAACAAAATAGGGAAAGACTTTATTAAAACTCCCTTGTAGTCTGAGGAAAAAACCCTCAAAGTACAATAAACATCAGCACATTCCTTCAATGAAGAAGGATTAAGACGTAGGAAAGTAACCACTTCTCCAGGAACGAAGAAGAGACAAAATCAATCCTAGAGAAGTCCGAACCTAGGACGTCGAAACGCCTTATCAGCAGAAACACTAGGCAAG
This sequence comes from Bombina bombina, assembly GCF_027579735.1. Classification (NCBI taxonomy): domain Eukaryota; kingdom Metazoa; phylum Chordata; class Amphibia; order Anura; family Bombinatoridae; genus Bombina; species Bombina bombina. The sequence goes on along the minus strand of NC_069501.1, from coordinate 19,439,241 downwards.
GAGAAATGCAGAGAAATCAGTAATCACAGAGACTCTGTACGCCAACAACAATGAAAGGAAATAATCATTCCAAGAAAAGACGCAATGATAATAAATCATTAAGAATAAGATCCAACTCCCCGCAGGAGCATCAGATCTAAGCATCAGCCTGAAAAACAAATCAAGGCCATCAGTCAAAAACAGAGCATCCTGAAGCTCAGTGAGCCTCTTGTGCCACAAGACAGACAGGGGCCCATGTACAACAAGGGACTAGCTAAGCAACCCATTCTCCAGAACCCTGCAGAGAAGATCCTAGCACCCCAAACCTGTGGTAGTACAAACCCAGAATAAGGGAGTCCTCTACACCCTTAAATGAGGAAGATGATGCTCCACTAAAAGATTGAAAGAGAGGACAAACTCTCTGGGAACTCTGTCTGAAGAAGAGGAAATGTCCATTCCACGCAGTCCTCAGAGAAACTAGGTAAGAGGAAGAAGAAAAAGGCCTCATAACCACAAGCCCCTGAAACAAGGTAACCCAAATGGAGGATAAGATAGAGTCCTCACAATCCAAAAAGTACCCTTGCAGTGGCCATGACAGAGAGGGCAGAGTTACTGACACCAGCTCCCACTAGAATCAAGCCCTCCTCAAGGAGGAGAGGAAAGAAAGAAGGAAAAAACCTTAAGGTACTGCTAATTAAATAATTAGCTCCATCCAAGAAACAGCCTCCTTCTGGACAACCAGAATCAAGCCGAGACGCCAAGGATTTCCATCCGGCATCTACCTCTAACATTAAGCAAATCTGAGGATGAAGAGACTATATCGCTCAAAAGGGGATAACTGAAAAACATCCTTCCCAGATGGCCACACCCGGGGAGTGGACCACTTATAGACAGCAGTGGGCCTTCACCCACCCCAGACCCGAGATAGAAATCTGAGTCACCGGAAAATTAGTCTGAGTAGAATCTAAAACCTGGGGCTAACATAGGAGATAAGCCTTTAGAGCAAGAAACTGCTCTAAGATCCGCAAAGGGAATCGGGAGGGAACAGACCTCCTGTTCCATAACCCAGAACCCTCATAGCATACCCTAACCATCCAGATGGACTAGAGATCGGGGGGAGAACTCCCAGAATTTATCCTAATAAGGTAACCCCTTGGATAGGCAATCTGGTCAAGCCAATACAAGAGACTTTCGCCAGAGGAACTGGGAAATCTGTAAACACAGATTTAATTCAACGTTGCTCCTTAGCCTCAGCTTACACAGAACAGCAGTCTGCGATGAGACCTGTAAAACAAAGAGTCCAGAAGGACCCCCAGAAAAAAACATGACTCCCCAGAGGGGGGTCTGGAGGACGACAAGGTAAAGCAATGCTTGCCAACACCTAGTCCAATAGCTATTCACATGTCTATGAAGCTGATAGTACTCAAGGAAACACCCGGTGCTCTAAACCAGAGAACTCTGAGCCAGATTTTCTTCCATCTCTAAGGATTGAGGAAGATAGGCCAAGGACCAAACAAGTTCAGACAGAAAACTGCCGCAATATCTGGGACCTTGTAAATGCTAGTGAAATTCCAAGGTCAAGTAAGGATCATTGGCAGCAGCTAAACCAAACAGAAGAACAATGAACTCAAAGAGCATTGTCCAAAACATCAATCTCAGGGACCAACAAAAAAAGGTTCCTGATGAGAGAAAACAAGGAAAGACATCCTTGATTTATAAAGGTCAAACCCTGAAAAGAACTTGGGGCAACCCACAAACCCTCTTGTGAAACGTGGGAATGAGAGGGAATCCTAAGGGAAAAAATCCCAAATAGGATGAGAGTTACATCTATGGAACCATAAGAAATGAGTTGGACTAACCCAAACCCCTTCTTCTCCAGAAGCCGGGACAGTGGACCCAAAGGAGAACCACACCTGTACCCATACCAGAATAGCTTCCCTATATCTTGTAGCACAAAATGCAAGGGATCTGCCCATGGGTGGCAGAGACTAGAAGCCTCCAAGACCCATGGGTCCCAACCTGTTCCTAAAACAAGCATCTGAAGAGGGTTAACAAAGTCTCCTTAGGACCAGGAACAACCTCCAAATGTCAACAAGGCACACTTGCTTGCTCAGATTGGAACGAAACCCGGACTGAGCCGGTCCAAAACACATGGATTGACCTAGACTGACAGAGGTTCCCGATGTAGAGCTCTATTGATAGAAAGATAAGATATCTTTTAGTCACATTACTGACCAAACTGTGACCCCCATGGGTGAAATTAAACAGAGGGTCATATCTATCAGAGCCAGTCCAGACCTGATCAGAAGGAAACAATCCAAAGTCCTAGGATAGGACTAAATATCTGCAAAGTATAACAGATAAAACTAATTTTCAGCCCCTAGGCCTTAATTCTTTCTCAAGATATCAAGAGAGTAGCCTCTCAAGTAGAGAACGGGTACCTCAATAGAAGGATGCACCCACAAGAAAAATGACAACAGTTGTCATTCAAAATCCCAAGAAAAAAACGGCTTTAATTAAAAGTTTCCATCCAAATACAAAAGCTCTATAAATAAACTATTCCGAAACTAGAATAGTAAAAACAATTGGCAAGAGCATCTAGTGATAGCCAATAAAAGGTGAGTATAAAAAAAAAACCCAATAGAGCCTGGAACCAGGAAATTGAAAAAAAGAATTATGCGAGGTGGGAGAGGATTGTCATCCTGCACCACATGTCCTAATCCACCTCGCTATCTGATCGAGGGCACTGAAACTCCTCTAGCAGTTCAGCCACAGGAGTCTCTAAAACCGCCAAAACCTCTTAGAAGAAGGCATAGGCGAGCCACATGAAAGCAAAAAGCGCTGTCAGATGGGAGAAATCAGCAGGCTCCAATCCAGAAGGTCCATACCCTAAAGTCTCAGAGGGACCCATATCCCCAGATAACTGATCGGATGTCACCGACAAAGCACATGATGCTCCCTGGGCACGAGTGCATGGGTTAACCCTTCATTTGCTTAAATCCGCAACACTAGGTAAAGCGCACAGGGCCGTAGACAATGCCCTATGAAACTGCGTAGTAACTTCTGGTGTAAACAGGCCCCCTTTCAGCAGAGGTTTAGCAGTGCAAGCTGCATGTGTAGGAGCAGATAAGGGTAGGGTACACCCCTCATGGGACGAAGCATCCTCAGAGGTGGCAGGCTCAGTGGCATCTAACATCTCCACATTTGTTGGAGAAAAAACCTTATCACGTCATATGGAATATAATTGAGCAGTCTGGACTAACCGGGCCTCCTCACAATAAACACAGGTATCAGAATCTGAAGCAGAGGGAGCCCCCTCTAAACTCTCAGAGTCCTCCATAAATAAGCTCTTTTGTCTTTTAAAATGAAAACTGGCACCTATTTCCCCAATGGCTGGGGCACTCACCACCTGCTATGACCCAGACAGTGTGGAGAAAATCACTCCTCTCCCTAGTCACTCGGTCAGGAATAGGAAATGGGTACTGTGACCATGCCTGGTCACAAGGTGCGGAAGCAGGACCGCCCCTGCTACAAGAAGAAAATGCGCCAAGTAAGCCTGCGCAACTCTCCTGCCAAAAGAGTGACCTGTATGTTCCAAAACAGCCTATGAGCCAAATACATTTTCTTACATATAAGCAGCATGAAATCACATAAAAAATATGATTTAACCCCACTGTCATCTAGCGTCTTTCTTATTACAGTGTGTAAAAAACAAAATGATTTTGCCGGAATCCATGCTGTGGAACAGAAACACAGCCTCTCAAGTATGACAGTCTTGTAGCATTGCTCCTGACATTGACTTGAGTGAGAAAAAGCAGACAGTGAAAATTGTCTGCGCTGATTTCTATAAGGAGCTGTTAATCAGAGACTGGATGGATTCACAGAATAGACTCTACCTGCATTTCCAGACTTTAACTTTTGTCAATGCTGTCACTGAGAGGCTGACAAGACTACTTAAAACTGCAGTCAAATATTGAAAGGCAGTTACCCTTCCTAAGGAACTACTTCAAAAACTTCTGACACTTCTCTGCCAACCTCCTGTGATGAGAGGCAAAAAATAACTGGGGGATGAGGGGAGTGGGGGAGGTATTAAGCCTTTGGCTGGGGTGTATTTGCCTCCTCCTGGTGGCCAGGTTCAGTATTTCCTACTAGTAAGGAATGCAGCTGTGGACTCTCCCTGTATTAGGAAGGAAATCTCCCATAATTACAGCACTGTTATTATTAGCAGCCTTTCCTATTTGCATTAGTAATTGAGTTTCCTCCATGGCACTAATGTTGGGGGGCTTGTAGCATATTCCTAGTAATATTTTTTTTAGGATTTCCCCCACTATATATTTCAACCCACAGAGTCTCTACATTGTCGCCTGTATCATAATAAATATCTTCCCTTATTGTAGTTTTAAGGTTAGGATTAATATACATGCAGATTCCTCCCTCTTTTATTACTCCTGTCCATTCTAAAAAACAAGTATTACCCTCTAAGTTAACTGCCAGTCATGTGAATCATACCACCAAGTTTCAGTTATAATGATAATATCATAGTCCTTTTCTGCAACTAAGAGCTACAGCTTCCAAATTTTACCCATCATGCTACTTGCATTTGCTGTCATTCATTTAATTTTCATGTGCCTTCTGCTGCTACTTGGTGCACTTTCTTCCAAACTCTCTAATGTGACATTTCCTAAGTATACCCTTCTGTCATCCCTTCCTTGAAATATTGTATATGTCACATATTCACAGGCTGATCCATCTGTGTTCTATTATGCTTGAACTGACCTTTCCCCCTTTGCCTAGTTTAAAAGATTCTCTAAGCGTGCTACTATCCTCTCCCAAAAACACCGGCACCCATGTCATTTAGGTGCAATACATCCCTACTGTACAAATTGTACCCAAAGGAAAAATCAGCACAGTGCTCTAAAAAGTCAAACCCCTAATTTTTACACCATGTTTTTAACCATGAATTAACTGACCTTAGCTACTTCTGCCTTACTAAGTTAGCACATGGCATTGGTAACATCTCTGAAAATATTACCTTGGAGGTTCTTGCTTTAAGCTTGATACCCAACTCCCGTTAAGTCACTTTTAGGACACTCAATCTCCAGATGATTCCTTCATTACTGCCAGTATGCACCATGACTGCAGGATCAGACCCAGATCCCTCTTACAGTGTATCCATATGCTCTACAACATGCCTAACATGCACCCCTGGAAGACAGCAAACTGTTTTATTTAATGGGTCTAGATGACAAATTACTATTATTTATATTCACCCTTGGTTACTCCAATCCCTTGTTTGCCCAAACTCATTTGGTTCTGAAACTCTTTACTTGAACAGAAAAACTTAGTATAACAGAGTAAATAAATGCAGCAAACTCTCTCACAGAGCAAGCTCCCAGAGTTACTGAGCTAAATTTATAACTTAGGCCCACACAGGTGAAACTATTCCCTCCCCTAATTACACACACAAGAAGATAGGGGGTAAAAAATAAAACAGTTAAAAGCAAGCTTAAATAAAAACAACAGTTTAATAACAGAATTTATGCTTACCTGATAAATTACTTTCTCCAACGGTGTGTCTGGTCCACGGCGTCATCCATTACTTGTGGGATATTCTCCTCCCCTACAGGGAAAGGCAAGGAGAGCACACAGCAAGAGCTGTCCATATAGCTCCCCCTCTAGCTCCGCCCCCCAGTCATTCGACCGACGGAAACTATAGGGTGCCGTGGTGACTGTAGTGTATAAAAGAAAAAATTTTCAAACCTGATTAAAAAACCATGGCGGGCCGTGGACCGGACACACCGTTGGAGAAAGTAATTTATCAGGTAAGCATAAATTCTGTTTTCTCCAACATTGGTGTGTCCGGTCCACGGCGTCATCCATTACTTGTGGGAACCAATACCAAAGCTTTAGGACACGGGTGAAGGGAGGGAGCATATCAGGTTACCTAAACAGAAAGCACCACTGCTTGCAAAACCTTTCTCCCAAAAACAGCCTCCGAAGAAGCAAAAATACCAAATTTGTAAAATTTGGCAAAAGTGTGCAGAGAAGACCAAGTCGCTGCCTTACATATCTGATTAACAGAAGCCTCGTTCTTGAAGGCCCATGTGGAAGCCACAGCCCTAGTGGAGTGAGCTGTGATTCGTTCAGGAGGCTGCTGTCCGGCAGTCTCATAAGCCAATCGGATAATGCTTTTCAGCCAGAAAGAAAGAGAGGTAGCAATAGCTTTTTGTCCTCTCCTCTTACCAGAGTAAACGACAAACAAGGATGAGGTTTGTCTAAAATTCTTTGTTGCTTCTAAATAGAGCTTTAAAGCACGGACTACATCTAAATTGTGTAACAAACGTTCCTTCTTTGAAACTGGATTCGGGCACAGAGAAGGAACAACTATTTCCTGGTTAATATTCTTGTTGGAAACAACTTTTGGAAGAAAACCAGGCTTGGTACGCAAAATAACCTTATTTGAATGGAACACCAGATAGGGTGGATCACACTGCAAAGCAGATGATTCTAGCAGAAGAAATAGCAACCAAAAACAGAACTTTCCAAGATAGTAACTTAATATCTATGGAATGTAAAGGTTCAAACGGAACCCCTTGAAGAACTGAAAGAACTAAATTTAGACTCCAAGGAGGAGTCATGGGTCTGTAAACAGGCTTGATTCTGACCAAAACCTGTACAAAAGCTTGTACATCTGGCACAGCTGCCAGGCGTTTGTGTAACAAAACAGATAAAGCAGAAATCTGTCCTTTTAGAGAACTCGCTGACAACCCTTTATCCAAACCCTCTTGGAGAAAGGAAAGAATCTTAGGAATTTTAATTTTACTCCAGGAGAATCCCTTGGATTCACACCAACAGATATATTTTTTCCATATTTTATGGTAAATCTTTCTAGTCACAGGTTTTCTGGCTTGGACCAGAGTATCTATCACAGAATTTGAAAACCCACGCTTGGATAAAATCAAGCGTTCAATTTCCAAGCAGTCATCTGCAGAGAAACTAGATTTGGATGTTCGAATGGACCTTGTACTAGAAGGTCCTGACTCAAAGGTAGCTTCCATGTTGGAGCCGATGACATATTCACCAGGTCTGCATACCAAGTCCTGCGCGGCCACGCAGGAGCTATCAGAATCACCAAGGCCTTCTCCTGTTTGATCCTGGCTACAAGCCTGGGAAGGAGAGGGAACGGTGGAAACGCATAAACTAGGTTGAACGACCAAGGCGCCACTAATGCATCCACTAGAGTGGCCTTGGGATCCCTGGATCTGGACCCGTAGCAAGGAACCTTGAAGTTCTAACGAGACGCCATCAGATCCATGTCTGGAATGCCCCATAATTGAGTCAACTGGGCAAACACCTCCGGGTGGAGTTCCCACTCCCCCGGATAGAAAATCTGACGACTCAGACAATTGTCCTCCCAGTTGTCTACTCCTGGGATGTGGATTGCAGATAGGTGGCAGGAGTTATCCTCCGCCCATTAGATGATCTTGGATACCTCTCTCATCGCCAAGGAACTCCTTGTTCCTCCCTGATGGTTGATGTAAGCTACAGTCGTCATGTTATCTGACTGGAATCTTATGTATCCGGCCTTCGCTAGATGAGGCCAAGCCCGGAGAGCATTGAATATCGCTCTCAGTTCCAGGATGTTGATCAGGAGAAGAGACTCTTCCCAAGACCATAAACCCTGAGTTTTCAGGGAATCCCAGACCGCGCCCCAGCCTGATAGACTGGCGTCGGTCGTGACAATGACCCACTTTGGTCTGCAGAAACTCATTCCCTGAGACAGGTGATCCTGTCTACTGGAGCATGCACAGTTGTAATGGTCTTAGATGAATTCGAGCAAAAGGAACTATGTCCATTGCTGCAACCATCAACCCTACTATTTCCATGCACTGAGCTATGGAAGGCTGCAGAATAGAGAGAAGAACTTGACAAGCGTTTAGAAGCTTTGACTTTCTGACTTCTGTCAGGAAGATCTTCATTTCAAAAGAATCTATTATTGTTCCCAAAAAGGGAACTCTTGTCGACGGAGACAGGGAACTCTTTTCTACATTCACCTTCCACCCGTGAGATCTGAGAAAGGCTAGAACAATGTCTGTATGAGCCTTTGCCTGGAAAGAGACGACGCTTGAATTAGAATGTCGTCCAGATAAGGTGCCACTGCAATGCCCCTTGGTCTTAGAACCGCTAGAAGGGACCCAAGCACCTTTGTGAAAATTCTGGGAGCAGTGGCTAGTCCGAATGGGAGAGCCACGAACTGATAATGTTTGTCCAGAAAGGCGAACCTTAGGAACTGATGATGATCTTTGTGGATAGGAATATGTAGATACGCATCCTTTAAATCCACGGTAGTCATATATTGACCCTCCTGGATTGTAGGTAAAATTGTTCGAATGGTTTCCATTTTGAACAATGGAACTCTGAGAAATTTGTTTAGAATTTTTAAATCCAGAATTGGTCTGAAAGTTCCCTCTTTTTTGGGAACTACAAATAGATTTGAGTAAAAACCCCTGACCTTGTTCCACAGTTGGAACTGGGTGTATCACTCCCATCTTTAACAGGTCTTCTACACAATGAAAGAATGCCTGTCTACTTATTTGGTTTGAAGATAAGTGCGAAATGTGGAACCTTCCCCTTGGGGGTAGTTCCTTAAATTCTAGAAGATAACCCTGAGAGACTATTTCTAGTGTCCAGGGATCCTGAACATCTCTTGCCCAAGCCTGAGCAAAGAGAGAGAGTCTGCCCCCTACTAGGTCCGGTCCCGGATCGGGGGCTACCCCTTCATGCTGTCTTGGTAGCAGCAGCAGGCTTCTTGGCCTGTTTACCCTTATTCCAGCCTTGCATTAGTTTCCAAGCTGGTTTAGTCTGGGAAGCGTTACCCTCTTGTCTAGAGGCTGCCGAGTTAGAAGCCGGTCCGTTCCTGAAATTGCGAAAGGAAAGAAAATTGGACTTATTCTTAGCCTTGAAAGGCTTATCCTGAGGGAGGGCATGGCCCTTTCCCCCAGTGATGTCTGAAATAATTTCTTTCAATTCTGGCCCATTAAAAGGGTCTTACCTTTGAAAGGGATATTAAGCAATTTTGTCTTGGAAGATACATCCGCCGACCAAGACTTTAGCCAGAGCACTCTGCGCGCCACAATTGCAAACCCTGAATTTTTCGCAGCTAATCTCGCTAACTGCAAAGCGGCGTCTAAAATAAAGGAATTAGCTAACTTAAGTGCGTGAATTCTGTCCATGACTTCCTCATACGGAGTCTCCCTACTGAGCGACTTTTCCAGTTCCTCGAACCAGAACCACGCCGCTGTAGTGACAGGAATAATGCACGAAATAGGTTGAAGGAGGTAACCTTGCTGTACAAAAATCTTTTTAAGCAAACCCTCCAATTTTTTATCCATAGGATCTTTGAAAACACAATTGTCCTCAATGGGAATGGTCGTGCGTTTGGCTAGTGTAGAAACCGCCCCCTCGACCTTAGGGACTGTTTGCCATATGTCCTTCCTGGGGTCGACCATAGGGAACAATTTCTTAAATATAGGAGGAGGGACAAAAGGTATGCCTGGCTTCTCCCACTCCTTATTCACTATGTCCGCCACCCGTTTAGGTATCGGAAAGGTATCAGGGTGCACCGGGACCTCTAGGAACTTGTCCATCTTGCACAAGTTTTCTGGCATGACCAGATTGTCACAATCATCCAGAGTAGATAGCACCTCCTTAAGTAATGCGCGGAGATGCTCTGATTAAAATTTAAATGTCATAACATCAGGTTCTGCCTGCTGAGAAATTCTTCCTGTATCAGAAATTTCTCCATCTGACAAACCCTCCCTCACTGCCACTTCAGACTGGTGTGAGGGTATGACAGAAAAAATTATCATCAGCACCCTCCTGCTCTACAGTGTTTGAAACAGAGCAATCGCGCTTTCTCTGAAATGCTGGCATTTTGGATAAAATATTAGCTATGGAGTTATCCATTACTGCCGTCAATTGTTGCATAGTAACAAGCATTGGCGCGCTACAAGTACTAGGGGTCGCCTGCGCGGGCATAACTGGTATAGTCACAGAAGGAGAAGATGTAGAACTATCTCTACTTCCTTCATCTGAGGAATCATCCTGGGCAACCTTACTATTTGTGACAATACTGTCCTTACTGTGTTTGGACGCTATGGCATAATTATCACATATATTTGAAGGGGGAACCACATTGGCTTCCATACATACAGAACATGATCTATCTGAAGGTACAGACATGTTAAACAGGCTTAAACTGGTTAATAAAGTACAAAAAACGTTTTAAAACAAAACCGTTACTGTCTCTTTAAATGTTAAACAGGGCACACTTTATTACTGAATATGTGAAAAACTATGAAGGAAATATCCAATCTTTCCCAAATTTTCACCACAGTGTCTTAATGCATTCAAAGTATTGCACCCCAATTTTCAAGCTGTTAACCCTTAAAATGAGGAAACCGGAGCCGTTTGCCATTTTAACCCCACTACAGTCCCAGCCACATCCTTTGTTGTGACTTCAACTATCCCAGGGGGGTATTTCAAGCCTCTAGGAACGTTTTCAGTGGACACCAGACCCTCTCACATGCATCTGCATGCACTGTACTTAAAAGAAACTGCGCAATAATGGCGCGAAAATGAGGCTCTGCCTAATACAGTGAAAGGCCCTTCCTGACTGGGAAGGTGTCTTAACTAGTGTCTGGCGATAAAAAACGTTCCCCAAATAATAAAAGTGTGAAATCCACTTCAAACTGCATATAATACTTAAATAAAGCAATCGATTTAGCCCCTAAAAGTGTCCACCAGTTTATAGCCCATAATAAGCCCTTTATTCTGTTTGAGTCTAAGAAAATGGCTTACCGATTCCCATGAGGGAAAAATGACAGCCTTCCAGCATTACACAGTCTTGTTAGAAAAATGGCTAGTCATACCTTGAGCAGAAAAGTCTGCAAACTGTCCCCCCCAACTGAAGTTCTCTCAGCTCAACAGTCCTGTGTGGGAACAGCAACTGATTTTAGTTACTGCTGCTAAAATCATACTCCTCTTTTAAACAGAACTCTTCATCTCTTTCTTTTTCAGAGTAAATAGTACATACCAGCACTATTTTAAAATAACAAACTCTTGATAGAAGAAATAAAAAACTACAACTAACACCACAAACTCCTCACCATCCCCGTGGAGATGCTACTTGTTCAGAGCGGCAAGGAGAATGACTGGGGGGCGAAGCCAGAGGGGGAGCTATATGGACAGCTCTTGCTGTGTGCTCTCCTTGCCTTTCCCTGTAGGGGAGGAGAATATCCCACAAGTAATAGATGACGCCGTGGACCGGACACACCAATGTTGGAGAAATAAAAGTTTCAACTGCACCCCTTACACAGTAAACAATTGAAAAACTCACTTGGTTTTGAAACTCTTTACTTAAACAGAGGTTATTTTAACAGAGAAAAATAATGTAGCAAACTCTCACAGAACAAGCTTCAGGAGTTCCTGAGCTAATTCTATAGTTTGGGCCCACACCAGTGAAACTAATCCTTCCCCTAACATGAAAATGCATTCTCTCCAGTATGAATTTTCTGATGTGTAATAAGATTTGATTTCTGAGTAAAATATTTACCACATTCAGAACATGAAAAAGCTTTCTCTCCTGTATGAATTTTCAGATGTGTAATAAGACTATATTTCATGGTAAAACACTTCCCACATTCAGAACATGAAAAAGCTTTTTCTCCTGTATGAATTTTCTGATGTGTAATAAGACTTGATTTCAAGGTGAAACATTTCCCACATTCAGAACATGAAAAAGTTTTCTCTCCTGTATGAGTTATCTGATGTGTATTAAGACTTGATTTCATGGCAAAACATTTCCCACATTTAGAACACGAAAAAGCTTTCTCTCCTGTATGAGTTATCTGATGTGAAATAAGACTTGATTTCTTGGTAAAATATTTCCCACATTCAGAACATGAAAATGCTTTCTCTCCTGTATGAATTTTCTGATGTGTAATAAGACTTGATTTCTGAGTAAAACATCTCCCACATTCAGAACACGAAAATGCTTTCTCTCCTGTATGAGTTATCTGATGTAAAATAAGACTTGATTTCATGGTAAAACATTTCCCACATTCAGAACACGAAAAAGCTTTCTCTCCTGTATGAATTTTCTGATGTGAAATAAGACTTGATTTCATGGTAAAACATTTCCCACATTCAGAACATGAAAATGCTTTCTCTCCTGTATGAGTTATCTGATGTTGAATTAGACTTGATTTCAAAGTAAAACACTTCCCACATTCAGAACATGAAAAGTCTTTCTCTCCTGTATGAATTTTCTGATGTTTAATAAGATATGATTTTGTGGTAAAACATTTCCCACATTCAGAACATGAAAATGCTTTCTCTCCTGTATGAGTTTTTTGATGTTGAATTAGCTTTGATTTCCAAGGAAAACATTTCCCACATTCAGAACATGAAAAAGCTTTCTCTCCTGTGTGAATTTTCTGATGTGCATTAAGATTTGATTTTACAGTAAAAGTTTTCCCACATTCAGAACATGAAAATGCTTTCTCTCTTGTATGAATTTTCAGTCTTAGAAGATTTGGATTCCTGGAAAAACATGTCCCATATTCAGAACATACATTTCCCACATTGCGTCTTGGATTTTGAAGAAGATTGAAATAAGTATCTGTATTTTCACCAAGACTAGGAGAATGATTACTGCAGTTAGTAAATTCACCTGTTGATAAGAAATATAATGGGATTAATGTTAGTTATTGATGACACAATTTAATAATAATTTGAGGACATTTTAACTGTTCTAAATGAGTGTCTACCACAAGAGTAAGGGGAAGGCTATGACCCCTCCACCTTTCCGCCGGCTTCATGCTAAGTCCAAATTAAACGTTCATGATTCAGATAGGGCATGGAATTATAAACAACTTTCTAATTTACTTTTATCATCAACTTTGCTTTGTTCTCTTGGTATTTAGCTGAAAGGTAACCTAGGTAGGCTCATATGCTAATTTTCTAAGCCCTTGAAGGCCGCCTCTTATATGAATGCATTTCATAGTTTTTTACAGCTAGAGGGTGTTAGTTCATGTATTTCATATAGATAATACTGTGGTCACGCACAATAAGTTATTTAAGAGTCAGCACTAACTAACTGCCTGAAATGCAAATCTGTTAAAAAATCTGAGATAAGGAGGCAGTATGCAGAGGTTTAGATAGAAAGTAATTATTGTTGGTTATGCAAAACTGGGGAATGGTAAATAAAGGGATTATATATCTGTTTAAACAATAACATTTTTAGTGTTTACTATCCCTCTAAGAGCAATTTACTATACATTTAGGAATATTTTATAGCAAACATTTAAAAAAGAAAATGTATGCTTACCTGATAAATTTGTTTCCTTTTAGACACGATGAGTCCACGGATCATCTTCATTACTTATGGGATATTCACCTCCTGGTCAGCAGGAGGAGGCAAAGAGCACCACAGCAGAGCTATTAAATAAATTCGACCGAAGTGAGGAAGAGAAAGGAAAAGCCGAGGTGGAGAGGTGTCTGAAGTTTACAATAATTAACAACCTGTCTAAAAGAACAGGACAGGCCGTGAACTCATCGTGTCTAAAAAGAAACAAATTTATCAGGTAAGCATAAATTTTCATTTCTTTTTAAAGACACAATGAGTCCACAGATCATCTTCATTACTTATGGGATACAAGACCCAAACTAGAGTACACAGATGATACGGGAGGGACAAGACAGGAAACTTAAACGGAAGGCACCACTGCTTGAAGAACCTTTCTCCCAAAAGCGGCCTCAGCTGAGGCAAAAGTGTCAAATTTATAGAATTTCGAAAAAAGTGTGAAGAGAGGACCAAGTTGCAGCCTTGCAAATCTGTTCCACAGAAGCTTCATTTTTGAATAACCATGAGGAAGCAACAGCCCTAGTGGAATGAGCCGTAACCCTCTCAGGAGGCTGCTGTCCAGCAGTCTCATATGCAAAACGGATGATACTCCTCAGATAAAAAGAAAGAGAGGTTCTGACCTCTATGTTTCCC
>NC_069501.1:18986196-19093442 GCF_027579735.1 Bombina bombina | reverse complement strand
CATCATTCCCTCTAATTGCACTACACATTGCAGTAACAAGGCATCATTCCCTCTAATTGCACTACACATTGCAGTAACAAGGCATCATTCCCTCTAATTGTTATACATATTGCAGTAACAAGGCATCATTCCCTCTAATTGTTATACACATTGCAGTAACAAGGCATCATTCCCTCTAATTGTTATACACATTGCAGTAACAAGGCATCATTCCCTCTAATTGTTATACACATTGCAGTAACAAGGCATCATTCCCTCTAATTGTAATACACATTGCAGTAACAAGGCATCATTCCCTCTAATTGTTATACACATTGCAGTAACAAGGCATCATTCCCTCTAATTGCACTACACATTGCAGAAACAAGGCATCATTCCCTCTAATTGTTATACATATTGCAGTAACAAGGTATCATTCCCTCTAATTGTGATACACATTGCAGTAACAAGGCATCATTCCCTCTAATTGTTATACACATTGCAGTAACAAGGCTTCATTCCCTCTATTTGTTATACACATTGCAGTAACAAGGCATCATTTCCTCTAATTGTTATACACATTGCAGTAACAAGGCATCATTCCCTCTAATTGTTATACACATTGCAGTGACAAGGCATCATTCCCTCTAATTGCACTACACATTGCAGTAACAAGGCATCATTCCCTCTAATTTTTATACATATTGCAGTAACAAGGCATCATTCCCTCGAATTGTTATACACATTGCAGTAACAAGGCATCATTCCCTCTAATTGTTATACACATTGCAGTAACAAGGCATTATTCCCTCTAATTGCACTACACATTGCAGTAACAAGGCATCATTTCCTCTAATTGTGATACACATTGCAGTAACAAGACATTATTCCCTCTAATTGCACTACACATTGCAGTAACAAGGCATCATTCCCTCTAATTGTTATACACATTGCAGTAACAAGGCATCATTCCCTCTAATTACACTACACATTGCAGTAACAAGACATAATTTCCTCTAATTGCTATACACATTGCAGTAACAAGGCATCATTCCCTCTAATTGTTATACATATTGCAGTAACAATGCATCATTCTCTCTAATTGTTATACATATTGCAGTAACAAGGCATCATTCCCTCTAATTGTTATACACATTGCAGTAACAAGGCATCATTCTCTCTAATTGTTATACATATTGCAGTAACAAGGCATTATTCCCTCTAATTGTTATACACATTGCTGTAACAAGGCATCATTCCCTCTAATTGTTATACACATTGCAGTGACAAGGCATCATTTCCTCTAATTGTTATACACATTGCAGTAACAAGGCATCATTCCCTCTAATTGTTATACATATTGCTGTAACAAGGCATCATTCCATCTAATTGTTATACACATTGCAGTAACAAGGCATCATTCCCTCTAATTGTTATACACATTGCAGTAACAAGGCATCATTCCCTCTAATTGTTATACAAATTGCAGTAACAAGACATCATTCCCTCTAATTGTTATACACATTGCAGTAACAAGGCATCATTCCCTCTAATTGTTATACACATTGTAGTAACAAGACATCATTCCCTCTAATTGTTATACACATTGCAGTAACAAGACATCATTCCCTCTAATTGTTATACACATTGCAGTAACAAGGCATCATTCCATCTAATTGTTATACAAATTGCAGTAACAAGGCATTATTCCCTCTAATTGTTATACCCATTGCAGTAACAAGGCATTATTCCCTCTAATTGTTATACACATTGCAGTAACAAGACATCATTCCCTATAATTGTTATACACATTGCAGTAACAAGGCATTATTCCCTCTAATTGTTATACCCATTGCAGTAACAAGGCATTATTCCCTCTAATTGTTATACACATTGCAGTAACAAGACATCATTCCCTCTAATTGTTATACACATTGCCTGTAACAAGACATCATTCCCTCTAATTGTTATACACATTGCAGTAACAAGACATCATTCCCTCTAATTGTTATACACATTGCAGTAACAAGACATCATTCCCTCTAATTGTTATACAAATTGCAGTAACAAGGCATTATTCCCTCTAATTGTTATACCCATTGCAGTAACAAGGCATCATTCCCTCTAATTGCACTAAACATTGCAGTAACAAGGCATCATTCCCTCTAATTGCACTAAACATTGCAGTAACAAGGCATCATTCCCTCTAATTGTTATACACATTGCAGTAACAAGGCATCATTCCCTCTAATTGCACTACACATTGCAGTAACAAGGCATCATTCCCTCTAATTGTTATACACATTGCAGTAACAATGCATCATTCCCTCGAATTGTTATACACATTGCAGTAACAAAGCATCATTCCCTCTAATTGTTATACACATTGCAGTAACAAGGCATCATTCCCTCTAATTACACTACACATTGCAGTAACAAGACATAATTCCCTCTAATTGCTATACACATTGTAGTAACAAGGTATCATTCCCTCTAATTGTAATACACATTGCAGTAACAAGGCATCATTCCCTCTAATTGTTATACACATTGCAGTAACAAGGTATCATTCCCTTTAATTGCACTACACGTTGCAGTAACAAGCATCATTCCCTCTAATTGTACTACACATTGCAGTAACAAGGCATTATTCCCTCTAATTGTTATACACATTGCAGTATCAAGACATCATTCCCTCTAATTGTACTACACATTGCAGTAACAAGGCATCATTCCCTCTAATTGTAATACTCATTGCAGTAACAAGGCATCATTCCCTCTAATTGCATTACACATTGCAGTAACAAGGCATCATTCCCTCTAATTGCACTACACATTGCAGTAACAAGGCATCATTCCCTCTAATTGCTCTACACATTGCAGTAACAAGGCATCATTCCCTCTAATTGTTCTACACATTGCAGTAACAAGGCATCATTCCCTCTAATTGTTATACACATTGCAGTAACAAGGCATCATTCCCTCTGATTGCTCTACACATTGCAGTAACAAGGCATAATTCCCTCTAATTGTTATACACATTGCAGTAACAAGGCATCATTCCCTCTGATTGCACTACACATTGCAGTAACAAGGCATCATTCCCTGTAATTGTTATACATATTGCAGTAACAAGGCATCATTCTCTCTAATTGTAATACACATTGCAGTAACAAGGCATCATTCCCTCTAATTGTTATACACATTGCAGTAACAAGGCATCATTCCCTCTAATTGTTATACACATTGCAGTAACAAGGTATTATTCCCTCTATTTGTTATACACATTGCAGTAACAAGGCATCATTCCCTCTAATTGTTATACACATTGCAGTAACAAGGCATCATTCCCTCTAATTGTTATACACATTGCAGTAACAAGGCATTATTCCCTCTAATTGCACTACACATTGCAGTAACAAGGCATCATTCCCTCTAATTGTTATACATATTGCAGTAACAAGGCATCATTCCCTCTAATTGCACTACACATTGCAGTAACAAGGCATCATTCCCTCTAATTGTAATACACATTGCAGTAACAAGGCATCATTCCCTCTAATTGTTATACACATTGCAGTAACAAGGCATCATTCCCTCTAATTGCACTACACATTGCAGAAACAAGGCATCATTCCCTCTAATTGTTATACATATTGCAGTAACAAGGCATCATTCCCTCTAATTGTTATACACCTTGCAGTAACAAGGCATCATTTCCTCTAATTGTTATACACATTGCAGTAACAAGTCATCATTCCCTCTAATTGTTATACACATTGCAGTAACAAGGCATCATTCCCTCTAATTGTTATACACATTGCAGTAACAAGGCATCATTTCCTCTAATTGTTATACACATTGCAGTGACAAGGCATCATTCCCTCTAATTGCACTACACATTGCAGTAACAAGGCATCATTCCCTCTAATTTTTATATATATTGCAGTAACAAGGCATCATTCCCTCGAATTGTTATACACATTGCAGTAACAAGGCATCATTCCCTCTAATTGTTATACACATTGCAGTAACAAGGCATCATTTCCTCTAATTGTGATACACATTGCAGTAACAAGACATCATTCCCTCTATTTGTTATACACATTGCAGTAACAAGGCATCATTCCCTCTAATTACACTACACATTGCAGTAACAAGGCATCATTCCCTCTAATTGTACTACACATTGCAGTAACAAGGCATCATTCCCTCTAATTGTTATACATATTGCAGTAACAATGCATCATTCTCTCTAATTGTTATACATATTGCAGTAACAAGGCATCATTCCCTCTAATTGTTATACATATTGCAGTAACAATGCATCATTCTCTCTAATTGTTATACACATTGCAGTAACAAGGCATCATTCCCTCTAATTGTTATACATATTGCAGTAACAATTCATCATTCTCTCTAATTGTTATACATATTGCAGTAACAAGGCATCATTCCCTCTAATTGTTATACACATTGCAGTAACAAGGCATCATTCCCTCTAATTGTTATACACATTGAAGTGACAAGGCATCATTCCCTCTAATTGTTATACACATTGCAGTAACAAGACATCATTCCCTCTAATTGTTATACAAATTGCAGTAACAAGACATCATTCCCTCTAATTGTTATACAAATTGCAGTAACAAGGCATCATTCCCTCTAATTGTTATACACATTGCAGTGACAAGGCATCATTCCCTCTAATTGTTATACACATTGCAGTAACAAGACATCATTCCCTCTAATTGTTATACCCATTGCAGTAACAAGGCATTATTCCCTCTAATTGCACTAAACATTGCAGTAACAAGGCATCATTCCCTCTAATTGTTATACACATTGCAGTAACAAGGCATCATTCCCTCTTATTGTCATACACATTGCAGTAACAAGGCATCATTCCCTCTAATTGTTATACACATTGCAGTAACAAGGCCTCATTCCCTCTAATTGCACTACACATTGCAGTAACAAGGCATCATTCCCTCTAATTGCACTACACATTGCAGTAACAAGGCATCATTCCCTCTAATTGTTATACATATTGCAGTAACAAGGCATCATTCCCTCGAATTGTTATACACATTGCAGTAACAAAGCATCATTCCCTCTAATTGTGATACACATTGCAGTAACAAGACATCATTCCCTCTAATTGTTATACACATTGCAGTAACAAGGCATCATTCCCTCTAATTACACTACACATTGCAGTAACAAGACATAATTCCCTCTAATTGCTATACACATTGCAGTAACAAGGTATCATTCCCTCTAATTGTAATACACATTGCAGTAACAAGGCATCATTCCCTCTAATTGTTATACACATTGCAGTAACAAGGTATCATTCCCTTTAATTGCACTACACGTTGCACTAACAAGCATCATTCCCTCTAATTGTACTACACATTGCAGTAACAAGGCATCATTCCCTCTAATTTTTATACACATTGCAGTATCAAGGCATCATTCCCTCTAATTGTACTACACATTGCAGTAACAAGGCATCATTCCCTCTAATTGTTATACACATTGCAGTAACAAGGCATTATTCCCTCTAATTGCACTACACATTGCAGTAACAAGGCATCATTCCCTCTAATTGCTCTACACATTGCAGTAACAAGGCATCATTCCCTCTAATTGTTCTACACATTGCAGTAACAAGGCATCATTCCCTCTAATTGTTATACACATTGCAGTAACAAGGCATCATTCCCTCTGATTGCTCTACACATTGCAGTAACAAGGCATAATTCCCTCTAATCGTTATACACATTGCAGTAACAAGGCATCATTCCCTGTAATTGTTATACATATTGCAGTAACAAGGCATCATTCTCTCTAATTGTAATACACATTGCAGTAACAAGGCATCATTCCCTCTAATTGTTATACACATTGCAGTAACAAGGCATCATTCCCTCTAATTGTTATACACATTGCAGTAACAAGGTATTATTCCCTCTATTTGTTATACACATTGCAGTAACAAGGCATCATTCCCTCTAATTGTTATACACATTGCAGTAACAAGGCATCATTCCCTCTAATTGTTATACACATTGCAGTAACAAGGCATTATTCCCTCTAATTGCACTACACATTGCAGTAACAAGGCATCATTCCCTCTAATTGTTATACATATTGCAGTAACAAGGCATCATTCCCTCTAATTGCACTACACATTGCAGTAACAAGGCATCATTCCCTCTAAATGTAATACACATTGCAGTAACAAGGCATCATTCCCTCTAATTGCAATACACATTGCAGAAACAAGGCATCATTCCCTCTAATTGTTATACATATTGCAGTAACAAGGCATCATTCCCTCTAATTGTTATACACATTGCAGTAACAAGGCATTATTCCCTCTAATTACACTACACATTGCAGTAACAAGGCATCATTCCCTCTAATTGTTATACACATTG
The DNA here is from genome assembly GCF_027579735.1 of Bombina bombina. Lineage (NCBI taxonomy): Eukaryota > Metazoa > Chordata > Amphibia > Anura > Bombinatoridae > Bombina > Bombina bombina. Next base: position 19,087,017 of record NC_069501.1, on the reverse strand, counting down.
CAGTAACAAGGCATCATTTCCTCTAATTGTTATACACATTGCAGTAACAAGTCATCATTCCCTCTAATTGTTATACACATTGCAGTAACAAGGCATCATTCCCTCTAATTGTTATACACATTGCAGTAACAAGGCATCATTCCCTCTAATTGTTATACACATTGCAGTGACAAGGCATCATTCCCTCTAATTGCACTACACATTGCAGTAACAAGGCATCATTCCCTCTAATTTTTATACATATTGCAGTAACAAGGCATCATTCCCTCGAATTGTTATACACATTGCAGTAACAAGGCATCATTCCCTCTAATTGTTATACACATTGCAGTAACAAGGCATCATTTCCTCTAATTGTTATACATATTGCAGTAACAATGCATCATTCTCTCTAATTGTTATACACATTGCAGTAACAAGGCATCATTCCCTCTAATTGTTATACACATTGCAGTAACAAGACATCATTCCCTCTAATTGTTATACACATTGCAGTAACAAGACATCATTCCCTCTAATTGTTATACAAATTGCAGTAACAAGGCATTATTCCCTCTAATTGTTATACCCACTGCAGTAACAAGGCATTATTCCCTCTAATTGCACTAAACATTGCAGTAACAAGGCATCATTCCCTCTAATTGTTATACACATTGCAGTAACAAGGCATCATTCCCTCTAATTGCACTACACATTGCAGTAACAAGGCATCATTTCCTCTAATTGTTATACATATTGCAGTAACAAGGCATCATTCCCTCGAATTGTTATACACATTGCAGTAACAATGCATCATTCCCTCGAATTGTTATACACATTGCAGTAACAAGGCATCATTCCCTCTAATTGTGATACACATTGCAGTAACAAGACATCATTCCCTCTAATTGTTATACACATTGCAGTAACAAGGCATCATTCCCTCTAATTACACTACACATTGCAGTAACAAGACATAATTCCCTCTAATTGCTATACACATTGCAGTAACAAGGTATCATTCCCTCTAATTGTAATACACATTGCAGTAACAAGGCATCATTTCCTCTAATTGTTATACACATTGCAGTAACAAGGTATCATTCCCTCTAATTGTAATACACATTGCAGTAACAAGGTATCATTCCCTCTAATCGTAATACACATTGCAGTAACAAGGCATCATTCCCTCTAATTGTACTACACATTGCAGTATCAAGGCATCATTCCCTCTAATTGTACTACACATTGCAGTAACAAGGCATCATTCCCTCTAATTGTTATACACATTGCAGTAACAAGGCATCATTCCCTCTGATTGCACTACACATTGCAGTAACAAGGCATCATTCCCTCTAATTGCTCTACACATTGCAGTAACAAGGCATCATTCCCTCTAATTGTTCTACACATTGCAGTAACAAGGCATCATTCCCTCTAATTGTTATACACATTGCAGTAACAAGGCATCATTCCCTCTGATTGCTCTACACATTGCAGTAACAAGGCATAATTCCCTCTAATTGTTATACACATTGCAGTAACAAGGCATCATTCCCTCTGATTGCACTACACATTGCAGTAACAAGGCATCATTCCCTCTAATTGTTATACACATTGCAGTAACAAGGCATCATTCCCTCTTATTGTCATACACATTGCAGTAACAAGGCACCATTCCCTCTGATTGCACCACACATTGCAGTAACAAGGCATCATTCCCTCTAATTGTTACACACATTGCAGTAACAAGGCATCATTCCTTCTGATTGCACTACACATTGCAGTAACAAGGCATCATTCCCTCTAATTGTTATACACATTGCAGTAACAAGGCATCATTCCCTCTAATTGTTATACACATTGCAGTAACAAGGCATCATTCCCTCTAATTGTTATACATATTGCAGTAACAATGCATCATTCTCTCTAATTGTTATACATATTGCAGTAACAAGGCATCATTCCCTCTAATTGTTATACACATTGCAGTAACAAGGCATCATTCCTTCTAATTGTTATACACATTGCAGTGACAAGGCATCATTCCCTCTAATTGTTATACACATTGCAGTAACAAGACATCATTCCCTCTAATTGTTATACAAATTGCAGTAACAAGGCATCATTCCCTCTAATTGTTATACACATTGCAGTATCAAGGCATCATTCCCTCTAATTGTACTACACATTGCAGTAACAAGGCATCATTCCCTCTAATTGTAATACTCATTGCAGTAACAAGGCATCATTCCCTCTAATTGCATTACACATTGCAGTAACAAGGCATCATTCCCTCTAATTGCACTACACATTGCAGTAACAAGGCATCATTCCCTCTAATTGCTCTACACATTGCAGTAACAAGGCATCATTCCCTCTAATTGTTCTACACATTGCAGTAACAAGGCATCATTCCCTCTAATTGTTATACACATTGCAGTAACAAGGCATCATTCCCTCTGATTGCTCTACACATTGCAGTAACAAGGCATAATTCCCTCTAATTGTTATACACATTGCAGTAACAAGGCATCATTCCCTCTGATTGCACTACACATTGCAGTAACAAGGCATCATTCCCTCTAATTGTTATACACATTGCAGTAACAAGGCATCATTCCCTCTTATTGTCATACACATTGCAGTAACAAGGCACCATTCCCTCTGATTGCACTACACATTGCAGTAACAAGGCATCATTCCCTCTAATTGTTACACACATTGCAGTAACAAGGCATCATTCCTTCTGATTGCACTACACATTGCAGTAACAAGGCATCATTCCCTCTAATTGTTATACACATTGCAGTAACAAGGCATCATTCCCTCTAATTGTTATACACATTGCAGTAACAAGGCATCATTCCCTCTAATTGTTATACATATTGCAGTAACAATGCATCATTCTCTCTAATTGTTATACATATTGCAGTAACAAGGCATCATTCCCTCTAATTGTTATACACATTGCAGTAACAAGGCATCATTCCCTCTAATTGTTATACACATTGCAGTGACAAGGCATCATTCCCTCTAATTGTTATACACATTGCAGTAACAAGACATCATTCCCTCTAATTGTTATACAAATTGCAGTAATAAGGCATTATTCCCTCTAATTGTTATACCCATTGCAGTAACAAGGCATTATTCCCTCTAATTGCACTAAACATTGCAGTAAAAAGGCATCATTCCCTCTAATTGTTATACATATTGCAGTAACAAGGCATTATTCCCTCTAATTGCACTACACATTGCAGTAACAAGGCATCATTCCCTCTAATTGTTATACACATTGCAGTAACATGGCATCTTTCCCTCTAATTGTTATACACATTGCAGTAACAAGGCATTATTCCCTCTAATTGCACTACACATTGCAGTAACAAGGCATCATTCCCTCTAATTGTTATACATATTGCAGTAACAAGGCATTATTCGATCTAATTGTGATACACATTGCAGTAACAAGGCATCATTCCCTCTAATTGTTATACATATTGCAGTAACAAGGCATTATTCCCTCTAATTGCACTACACATTGCAGTAACAAGGCATCATTCCCTCTAATTGTTATACATATTGCAGTAACAAGGCATTATTCCCTCTAATTGTGATACACATTGCAGTAACAAGTCATCATTCCCTCTAATTGTTACACATATTGCAGTAACAAGGCATTATTCCCTCTAATTGCACTACACATTGCAGTAACAAGGCATCATTCCCTCTAATTGTTATACACATTGCAGTAACAAGGCATCATTTCCTCTAATTGTTATACACATTGCAGTAACAAGGCATCATTTCCTCTAATTGCACTACACATTGCAGTAACAAGGCATCGTTCCCTCTAATTGTTATACACATTGCAGTAACAAGTCATCATTCCCTCTAATTGTTATACATATTGCAGTAACAAGGCATTATTCCCTCTAATTGCACTACACATTGCAGTAACAAGGCATCATTCCCTCTAATTGTTATACACATTGCAGTAACAAGGCATCATTTCCTCTAATTGTTATACACATTGCAGTAACAAGGCATCATTCCCACTGATTGCACTACACATTGCAGTAACAAGGCATCATTCCCTCTAATTGTTATACACATTGCAGTAACAAGGCATCATTTCCTCTAATTGTTATACACATTGCAGTAACAAGGCATCATTTCCTCTAATTGCACTACACATTGCAGTAACAAGGCATCATTCCCTCTAATTGTTATACACATTGCAGTAACAAGTCATCATTCCCTCTAATTGTTATACATATTGCAGTAACAAGGCATTATTCCCTCTAATTGCACTACACATTGCAGTAACAAGGCATCATTCCCTCTAATTGTTATACACATTGCAGTAACAAGGCATCATTCCCTCTAATTGCACTACACATTGCAGTAACAAGGCATCATTCCCTCTAATTGTTATACACATTGCAGTAACAAGGCATCATTCCCTCTAATTGTTATACACATTGCAGTAACAAGGCATCATTCCCTCTAATTGTTATACACATTGCAGTAACAAGGCATCATTTCCTCTAATTGTTATACACATTGCAGTAACAAGGCATCATTCCCTCTAATTGTTATACATATTGCAGTAACAAGGCATCATTCCCTCTAATTGCACTAAACATTGCAGTAACAAGGCATCATTTCCTCTAATTGTTATACACATTGCAGTAACAAGGCATCATTCCCTCTAATTGTTATACATATTGCAGTAACAAGGCATTATTCCCTCTAATTGCACTAAACATTGCAGTAACAAGGCATCATTCCCTCTAATTGTTATACACATTGCAGTAACAAGGCATCATTCCCACTGATTGCACTACACATTGCAGTAACAAGGCATCATTCCCTCTAATTGTTATACACATTGCAGTAACAAGGCATCATTTCCTCTAATTGTTATACACATTGCAGTAACAAGGCATCATTTCCTCTAATTGCACTACACATTGCAGTAACAAGGCATCATTACCTCTAATTGTTATACACATTGCAGTAACAAGTCATCATTCCCTCTAATTGTTATACATATTGCAGTAACAAGGCATTATTCCCTCTAATTGCACTACACATTGCAGTAACAAGGCATCATTCCCTCTAATTGTTATACACATTGCAGTAACAAGGCATCATTCCCTCTAATTGCACTACACATTGCAGTAACAAGGCATCATTCCCTCTAATTGTTATACACATTGCAGTAACAAGGCATCCTTCCCTCTTATTGCACTACACATTGCAGTAACAAGGCATCATTCCCTCTAATTGTTATACACATTGCAGTAACAAGGCATCATTCCCTCTAATTGTTATACACATTGCAGTAACAAGGCATCATTTCCTCTAATTGTTATACACATTGCAGTAACAAGGCATCATTCCCTCTAATTGTTATACACATTGCAGTAACAAGGCATCATTCCCTCTAATTGTTATACACATTGCAGTAACAAGGCATCATTCCCTCTAATTGTTATACACATTGCAGTAACAAGGCATCATTCCCTCTAATTGTTATACACATTGCAGTAACAAGGCATCATTCCCTCTAATTGTTATACACATTGCAGTAACAAGGCATCATTCCCTCTAATTGTTATACACATTTCAGTAACAAGGCATCATTCCCTCTAATTGTTATACACATTGCAGTAACAAGGCATCATTCCCTCTAATTGCACTACACATTGCAGTAACAAGGCATCATTCCCTCTAATTGTTATACACATTGCAGTAACAAGGCATCATTCCCTCTAATTGATATACACATTGCAGTAACAAGGCATCATTCCCTCTAATTGTTATACACATTGCAGTAACAAGGCATCACTCCCTATAATTGTTATACACATTGCAGTAACAAGGCATCACTCCCTCTAATTGTTATACACATTGCAGTAACAAGGCATCATTCCCTCTAATTGTTATACACATTGCAGTAACAAGGCATCATTCCCTCTAATTGTTATACACATTGCAGTAACAAGGCATCATTCCCTCTAATTGTTATACACATTGCAGTAACAAGGCATTATTCCCTCTAATTGTCATACACATTGCAGTAACAAGGCATCATTCCCTCTAATTGTTATACACATTGCAGTAACAAGGCATCATTCCCTCTAATTGTTATACACATTGCAGTAAAAAGGCATCATTCCCTCTAATTGTTATACACATTGCAGTAACAAGGCATTATTCCCTCTAATTGTTATACACATTGCAGTAACAAGGCATCATTCCCTCTAATTGTTATACACATTGCAGTAACAAGGCATCATTCCCTCTAATTGCACTACACATTTCAGTAACAAGGCATCATTCCCTCTAATTGTTATACACATTGCAGTAACAAGGCATCATTCCCTCTAATTGTTATACACATTGCAGTAACAAGGCATCATTCCCTCTAATTGTACTACACATTGCAGTAACAAGGCATCATTCCCTCTAATTGTTATACACATTGCAGTAACAAGGCATCACTCCCTCTAATTGTTATACACATTGCAGTAACAAGGCATCATTCCCTCTAATTGTTATACACATTGCAGTAACAAGGTATTATTCTCTCTATTTGTTATACACATTGCAGTAACAAGGCATCATTCCCTCTAATTGTTATACACATTTCAGTAACAAGGCATCATTCCCTCTAATTGTTATACACATTGCAGTAACAAGGCATTATTCCCTCTAATTGCACTACACATTGCAGTAACAAGGCATCATTCCCTTTTGTTTTCAGTGAATACCGGTACCTGTTTTTTTTGTCCCTAAATCAATTAATTTGAAATAAATATTCCTGCACTAGTTAATTCAAAACAAATGTTTGTAAATCAGATGTCTGCATTACTTATGCGCCTGAACTGATTAAATAGACCCTCACTTAACATCAGCAATAGCCTTACACAGAGTTAGTACTACAGATATTGCTACTGTAACTCTATATAAAAACTGTCAGCTTGTGACAGACAGCAGCTGTGAGCACAATTTATCCCCATGTCTGCCAAAAAGAGCTATAGTGCATTCTACAGGAATACACTGCTATCCTCCCTGGTAGACGGGGGGGGGGGGGTTAAAAAGTGCTCTGCATGTTTGGTTTTTGTAGTTGAAAGAATGGGGGAAACCTCATCTACTCAGCTGCTTCTAGGGTCTGCTGTAGGGAGGAGCACAGACTACTTCCTTCCTCTGACATTCTCCTAATCTGTTGTTGCTGGAAGTGTCTGTTCTTATTAGTTACTGAAACTTACATATTTATAACTAAAGGTAATTGCTTGTGATGAAGAATAAAATACTTTTGTAATACACCGCCCTGCGCCTGCTGCTCTCTGTGTATTAAATTCCCCCAGTCCCTGGCAGTGCTGTGTGATTTATACACACAACTGTCAGTCAGCTTAACTCCTTTCGTCTTAGTGGAGCACAGGCAATAGATCAAGCTGTGCTACACCAGAACTATGTGATACTTTTTATTTTTATTTCTACGCTGTCAGTGCTCAGTGGTTGCTGCCAAGTTTTTCAGAGGCCAACACTGTTGAAATAAAAAAATAAAAACACTTTTCACATCCCTCTTGTGTTGCGCGACCTGATTTGCTGCCTGCACAACACAGTGGGAGAAGGTGCGAAGCCACACTGCCGCGCATCTCAGAGGTATCATTGCCACTGAGTATTGCAGCTATAACTTACATTTTCATTTTTTAAAGTTTCAAATTTTATTGCATCTCTGGAATTTTGGATTAATTATTCATTCTCAGCTATAGAAGGTTTTATTTATTTAGATTATTTCATGAGCTGTCACCAAGAGGAAAAAGAAGATGAGAGGGAACAAAGGGGGCAAACAGTAAAAAATAATATTATGTTATTAGATAATATAAGATATAAGATGTTATTAAGATAATTATTAATATTAATTATTAAGAAAGAAAGGGAAAACATTAAGGTAAATCCCACAAGCATTTTCAATATCAGTAAACACCAGTTAAATAAGGAAGAAGGCAACCAGTAAACACCAGTTAAATAAGGAAGAAGACAATCAGTAAACACCAGTTAAATAAGGAAGAAGACAATCAGTAAACACCAGTTAAATAAGGAAGAAGGCAATCAGTAAACACCAGTTAAATAAGGAAGAAGGCAATCAGTAAACACCAGTTAAATAAGGAAGAAGACAATCAGTAAACACCAGTTAAATAAGGAAGAAGACAATCAGTAAACACCAGTTAAATAGGGAAGAAGACAACCAGTAAACACCAGTTAAATAAGGAAGAAGGCAATCAGTAAACACCAGTTAAATAAGGAAGAAGGCAATCAGTAAACACCAGTTAAATAAGGAAGAAGACAATCAGTAAACACCAGTTAAATAAGGAAGAAGACAATCAGTAAACACCAGTTAAATAGGGAAGAAGACAACCAGTAAACACCAGTTAAATAAGGAAGAAGGCAATCAGTAAACACCAGTTAAATAAGGAAGAAGGCAATCAGTAAACACCAGTTAAATAAGGAAGAAGGCAATCAGTAAACACCAGTTAAATAAGGAAGAAGGCAATCAGTAAACACCAGTTAAATAAGGAAGAAGACAATCAGTAAACACCAGTTAAATAAGGAAGAAGACAATCAGTAAACACCAGTTAAATAAGGAAGAAGACAATCAGTAAACACCAGTTAAATAAGGAAGAAGACAATCAGTAAACACCAGTTAAATAAGGAAGAAGGCAATCAGTAAACACCAGTTAAATAAGGAAGAAGACAATCAGTAAACACCAGTTAAATAAGGAAGAAGGCAATCAGTAAACACCAGTTAAATAAGGAAGAAGACAATGTTCTATTGAAAAAGGCCTCACTTTTGCCCCTTATTTCAAACTGAATAAATTTGAAACATTAATCAATATAAATCAATACGTGCAAAAACTAACGCTGAAAATATATTTTTCAATACATCCCATCTGTAGAACAGAGAACCTAACAAATGATTTCTCACATTCAGGTCTAATACCAAAGTCCTATTTTTACCCAACACAAGAAAAAAGTGACTGTATTAAACCATTTGAAAAAATAGTAAAAGACCATGATAAACTATATATAAATAAACCAGTACTCCAAAACCTAAGTAACAATGAAAAACGAGTACTAAAAGAACTACAAAACAATAAAGACATCACAATAAAACCCGCAGACAAGGGTGGAGGTATTGTGATCATGGACACAGATTATTACTTAAAAGAGTCAAAAAGGCTACTTGATAACAGCACCTCATATACCAAACTTAAATATAACAATATCAGTAGCCAAAAAGAACATTTGTCCAAACTTAAAAAAAAAAAACCTAAATCTCTAGTGGTTCTTAATGACTCAGAATTTAATTTTCTATGAACTGAACACCTTAAAACACTGACTTTTTACTTTCTACCAAAAATTCATAGAAATGTAACTGCCCCTCCCAGGACGCCCTATCATATCAGGTATAGAATCCCTTACTTCAAACCTTTCACAATATGTTGATTATTTTTTTTTATTATTTTTTATCCGCTTATTTAAAGGATTCTACACATTTTCTCAACACAATAAATCAAATTATTTAGGAAGACAATTATATTATGGTCACATGCAATGTAAATTCTCTTTACACCAACATTAAACACCACCTAGGTCACATATTTTTAGACACTGAAAGTTTGTACAAATGTTCACTGAAAAATGAGCAAAAAGAAGTTCTAATTAAAAGTATACAGTTTATATTGACAAACAATAATTTCCTATTTGATAATGAGATTTACTTACAGACCAGGGGTACAGCTATTTTGAAGAAACTTTCTTTGAAGGGAACATATGGGGAGTGAACCTTGTACTATTTAAACGTTACATAGATTATGTATTCCATCATCTGGAAGGGAGATAAATAACTCCTCAACCTATTTCTAGTTGATCTAAATTCTAATAATTTAGGTTTAAGTTTCACTCATGAATATAGCAGTCACATAATACATTTTTTGGACATAGAAGTAGAAATAGTACAACAACTATTTCAAACAAGAACATATTTTAAAGCTATAGATTCTAATAACTATTTTCATAATGACAGTTGTCATCTAGAATGCTGGAAATCAAATATCCCAAAAAGACAATTTTTAAGAATTAGAAAAAACTGCACTGACTTAGAAACTTATGATGCCAAATCAAACTGTATTGTGGAAAAATTAGTAGATAAAGGCTTTAATATGCATAAGGTTGTGGAAACTAGGGATAAGATCAGACAGATCGAGAGAGATAGGTTAATAGAGAGGAAAGAGAAAAATAATAGCTTCCATTAAAAGAAAAATAATCCAGATCTCCTAGAGATACCTTTCATAGCTCGTTATAGTTCCCAACACCACGAGATAAACAACATTCTAAAAAAAGCACTATCACATCATCAAAAAAGATCTCTTGCTAGGCAACAAAGTTAGGAATAGACCAGACATAAATTTTAAATAGGCAAGAAACCTTAAAAAAATCCTAGCTCCTAGCGAATACAAAAATAAAAATAAACTAACTACAGAAAAAGATCTTACGGGAAGCCCTATAAAAGGTTTCTTTCCCTGTATTTTCTGTAAATCATGTAAATACAGCACTAAGGAAGTCTACAGATCATTCAGTGTACATACAATCTAATTTATATAGGTCAAACAAGCCACTGTCTATGTGACAAAATAAGAGAATGCCTTTGGCATATTGAAAAGGGTAAAACCAATACTATTCTCGAGGACATTTCAAAGAGATTCATCTTGGGGACCGAATAGTTTTACATTTTGGGTTATACAAAAGATTCATAATGAAGCACGGGGGGGAAATAGATTACTAAAAAGAGAAGCTGAACTAATATTCTATTTTAAAACTCTCCATCCTAGGGGTCTTCATTTGGAATTTCATCTAAATTTCTTATTCTGAAAATTTTTATTCCAAAAATATTTTTTCTCTGAATTACTTACTCTGATATTTTTTATTTTATTTCTTATTTCAAATAACTTATTATGAATCTTTAATTCTGTTCTGGATTTTGAGTTTCTTAATTCAAAGTTGTTTTTAATACATAGCTCTTGTTTCTAAAATTTTACTATGTGTTTTTTAATTTTCAAAAAAGTTTCTAAAAGTTTTGAAATTTCCCAAATCCTATTCTGGATCATTTTTTAATATGAATATATATACTGTATATTTATATGTCTTCATAATCAATTTTTTCTAAATATTTGGTTTTTGAAACAAAAAGTTTTTAAAGAAAATGTGATTCTTAATAGTATCAAGTATGTTTCTCATAACTACATATAAATAATAATCATATGCCTTACAATTATACAGAAATAATAATTATATGCCTTACAATTATATAGAAATAATAATCATATGCCTTACAATTATGCAGAAATAATAATCATATGCCTTACAATTATACAGAAATAATAATCATATGCCTTACAATTGTATAGAAATAATAATCATATGCCTTACAATTGTATAGAAATAACAATCATATGCCTTACAATTATACAGAAATAATAAATATATGGCTTACAATTATACAGAAATAATAATCATATGCCTCACAATTATATAGAAATAATAATCATATGCCTTACAATTGTATAGCAATAATAATCATATGCCTTACAATTATACAGAAATAATAATTATATGCCTTACAATTATATAGAAATAACAATCATATGCCTTACAATTATATAGAAATAATAATCATATGCGTTACAATTGTATAGAAATAATAATCATATGCCTTACAATTATATAGAAATAATAATCATATGCCTTACAATTATATAGAAATAATAATCACATGCCTTACAATTGTATAGAAATAATAATCATATCCCTTAAAATGATATAGAAATAATAATCATATGCCTTACAATTATATAGAAATAATAATTATATGCCTTACAATTATATAGAAATAATAATCATATGCCTTACAATTATATAGAAATAACAATCATATGCCTCACAATTATATAGAAATAATAATCATATGCCTTACAATTGTATAGCAATAATAATCATATGCCTTACAATTATACAGAAATAATAATTATATGCCTTGCAATTATATAGAAATAACAATCATATGCCTTACAATTATATAGAAATAATAATCATATGCGTTACAATTGTATAGAAATAATAATCATATGCCTTACAATTATATAGAAATAATAATCATATGCCTTACAATTGTATAGAAATAATAATCATATGCCTTACAATTGTATAGCAATAATAATCATATGCTTTACAATTATACAGACATAATAATTATATGCCTTACAATTATATAGAAATAATATTCATATGCCTTACAATTATATAGAAATAATAATTATATGCCTTACAATTATATAGAAATAATAATCATATGCCTTACAATTATACAGAAATAATAATCATATGCCTTACAATTATATAGAAATAATAATCATATGCCTTATAATTGTATAGCAATAATAATCATATGCCTTACAATTATACAGAAATAATAATTATATGCCTTACAATTATATAGAAATAATATTCATATGCCTTACAATTATATAGAAATAATAATTATATGCCTTACAATTGCATAGAAATAATAATCATATGCCTTACAATTGTATATAAATACCAATCATATGCCTTACAATTATACAGAAATAATTAATATATGGCTTACAATTATAAAGAAAAAAATAATCATATGCCTTACAATTATACAGAAATAATAATTATATGCCTTACAATTATATAGAAATAATAATCATATGCCTTACAATTATACATAAATAATAATTATATGCCTTACAATTATATAGAAATAATAATCATATGCCTTACAATTGTATAGAAATAACAATCATATGCCTCTACAATTATACAGAAATAATAATCATATGCCTTACAACTGTATAGAAATAATAATCATATGCCTTACAATTATACAGAAATAATAATTATAGGCCTTACAATTATATAGAAATAATAATCATATGACTTACAATTATACATAAATAATAATTATATGCCTTACAATTATATAGAAATAACAATCAGAAGCCTTACAATTGTATAGAAATAATAATCATATGCCTTACAATTATACAGAAATAATAATCATATGCCTTACAATTATATAAAAATAATAATCATATGCCTTACAATTATACATAAATAATAATTATATGCCTTACAATTATATAGAAATAATAATCATATGCCTTACAATTATATAGAAATAACCATCATATGCCTCTACAATTATACAGAAATAATAATTATATGCCTTACAATTGTATAGAAATAATAATCATATGCCTTACAATTTTACAGAAATAATAATCATATGCCTTACAATTGTATAGAAATAATAATCATATGCCTTACAATTGTATAGAAATAATAATCATATGCCTTACAATTATATAGAAATAATAATCATATGACATACAATTATATAGAAATAACAATCAGAAGCCTTACAATTGTATAGAAATAATAATCATATGCCTTACAATTATACAGAAATAATAATCATATGCCTTACAATTAAATAAAAATAATAATCATATGCCTTACAATTATACATAAATAATAATTATATGCCTTACAATTATATAGAAATAATAATCATATTCCTTACAATTGTATAGAAATAACAATCATATGCCTCTACAATTATACAGAAATAATAATCATATGCCTTACAATTGTATAGAAATAATAATCATATGCCTTACAATTTTACAGAAATAATAATCATATGCCTTACAATTGTTTAGAAATAACAATCATTTGCCTTTCAATTATATAGAAATAATAATCATATGCCTTACAATTATATAGAAATAATAATCATATGCCTTACAATTATATAGATTTAATAATCATATGCCTTACAATTGTATAGAAATAACAATCATATGCCTTACAATTGTGTAGAAATAACAATCATATGCCTTACAACTATATAGAAATAATAATCACATGCCTTACAATTGTGTAGAATTAACAATCATATGCCTTACAAATATATAGAAATAATAATCATATGCCTTACAATTGTATAGAAATAATAATCATATGCCTTACAAATGTAGAGAAATAACGATCATATGCCTTACAATTATGTAGAAATAATAATCATATGCCTTAAAATTATATAGAAATAATAATCATATGCCTTACAATTGTATAGAAATTGCAATCATATGCCTTACAATTATATAGAAATAATAATCATATGCCTTACAATTGTATAGAAATAATAATCATATGCCTTACAATTATACAGAAATAATAATTATATGCCTTACAATTATATAGCTTCAATAAGAGAAAGTGGAGGCTGTTTCCATAAAACAATTCCTTTATTGATTAGTTAAAAAACGGCAAAACACAGCAAGGTTTGGACATGGTGTAGAAGGCGCAGCACAGTCTGGCTTACGCGTTTCGGATTAAATCCGTAGTCATAGCCTACTGTGCTGTGCTCTACACCTGTTTAAAACTAGTTAAAACAAGTGTGATTGGTGCACACATAAAGACACGCCTTCAGGTTGTAACCAATGCCCACAATGTTTAAGTTTAACCCACCAATGCCTGGACCGCACCTTATAATACAAAACAATAGCTTATACAATCGTGATATATATACACTGCAACAAATATATGCAAAACCAATATTATAGTATACTACTATTCACAAGAAGTCAAATATTGGGAATTAATTAATAATAAATAATAAATTATTACTTATAAATAAATTATATTGCCCTAATCTTGCGCATAGGGGACTCCATTGGTAAAATTCTCAATATGAAAGAGTCAAATTTTCTTCCTGTCTTATCTGGTATGCTGGTGGGCAACAAAATACAAGTGGTGTACATATTAAGAAACTATACTACAATGAATAGATTTCATGTGACAAGTGAATGAATATATTAACAAACTAATGAACATACTGTATATAAGTATGTCGTGGGGGGAGGGACCTAATGAATATAGGTGAAATAAAGATATCTATGCAAACTAACATAATACTGACATCAGGTGGAAAACCACAAACAATCAATCATATGGTGCCTCCCCATGTATAATTTGTAATATTGTACCGGTCAAGCACACCTGGCCACCCGATGTGTCTAGCACTATTGTTAACACGGGGGATCTATTTGTTAATGTGATGAAAGTACCCTACTAATTCATTCCCACAGGTTCATTACATCATATCTAGAATTTAAACCTTCTGGCACCCGAGTGCCCAAGGTGAATATCCAAAAAGCCTCGCGTCTAGCGAGCAGTTGGTCCAAATTGCCACCCCTAGCAGGCCTGGAGACTTTCTCAATCGCACACCATGTAAATCCTTTAAGGTTATTATCATGGTAGACTCCAAAATGTTGTACTATTGGAGTCGTGGATCTCTTAGTCGAGAAAGAGGAAAGATGTTCCCTAATCCTAGAATTCAGGTCTCTAGAGGTGAGTCCCACATATTGAATCTGGCACAATGTGCATTCAATCATATAGACTACCGATTCTGTTTTGCAATTCATGCATGAATTGATCTTATAGCTTTTCTTTGTTTTTACACTCATAAATTCTTTGGTCACCCTGGCAAAATCACAGGGCTTACACTTTCTGTGACCGCATCTATACATCCCAGTATGTCTCAGCCAAGATCCCTTCTCATCTTTCTCGGTTTTTAACAAGGTTGGCGAAAGAATGGAGCCCAAAGTGGGGCTTTTTCTGTACGCACATCTAAGTCCTTGTCGGACTGTATCAACCAATTTGTCCTCAGCCTTCAATATTGGAAAATGTTTCCTAATTATCTCACATACTTGTGGATATTGGGTACTATGTGTAGTGACAAAAGTAATTCCCTGTTTAGTTGTACTGTGCTTATCTTTTGTTTTTAATAAGCTCTCTCTTGGTATTACTTGTACAGATTCTTTGGCCCTTTTGATCACTTTCTTAGGGTACTTTCTTTCCTTTAATCTCGTCTCCAATTTTTTTGCCTCATTATCAAAATCCTCATTGGAGGTGCAATTCCTTTTGATTCGTGTATATTCGCCTTTTGCAATAGCAAAGGGAACATGTCTTGGATGGCAACTTGTTCCTAAGAGTAAGGAATTACCTGAAATGGATTTTCTGAAAATCCTGGAACGTATTCTGCCATTGGGACTACCCTCCAGGGTGATGTCCAAATAATTGATTGAACTCTGACTCACTTCAAAGGTGAAGCTAAGTCCAATTTCATTTTGATTCAGATAGTCAATGAATCCCTGTATGTCAGATGAGTTACCTGACCAGATGAAGAGAAGATCATCTATGTATCTCTTATAAAAAGAGATACATTCCCTATAGGGGTTTCTATCTCCAAAGATGTGGTAAAACTCCCACCAGCCTAGAAAGAGATTAGCAAAGGAGGGAGCAAATTTGGCCCCCATGGCGGTACCACATCTCTGGAGATAGAAAACATCCTCAAATTTGAAAAAATTGTGCGACAAAAGAAAAAGAGTGACCTTCAAAATATATTTAATGAAATCATCCGAGTAATCAGTATTTTGTTCCAGAAAAAAGGCAATGGCTTCTATCCCTTTGGAGTGTGGGATACTAGAATAGAGCGACACTGCATCCACCGTAAGCCATGTAGATTGTGGTGTCCATTTTATTTCTTCCATAACATTAAGGATATGTTTAGTATCCCTAATGTAAGAATGGAGAGTGACAACTAGGGGTTGAAGGATCGCGTCCAACCACTCAGACAAATTACCTAGAAGTGACTCCACGCCACTCACTATCGGCCGTCCCTGGACATTGTCCAAGGATTTGTGTGTCTTAGGTAAATGATGGAACAGCTGTATTTTGGGACAATCTACTAACAAATAGTTCATTGTAGCCTGATCCACAAATCCTTGTTCTAATCCATCATCTAAAAGATGTGCTAGTTTAGAACGAAAGTGAGTGGTGGGATCCCTTTGTAAAACTAGGTAATTGTTCTCATTACATAATTGTCTGTGGCCTTCATCTATATACTGTTGTCGGTCCATGACCACAACCATTCCCCCTTTATCAGAATTTTTTATCACCAGGCTATTGTCCTCTTTAAGAGAGGCCAAAGCACTCTTCTCAGCAAGTGACAAATTGAATTTACTTGGGGGTTGATGGGCCTTTAGTTGTAAAAGATCCTTTTCAACCCTGTTGTAGAAAGTTTCAATGACTGATCCCCTGTTTTGAATAGGGTAAAATTTGGATTTCTCTTTAAATTTGGGACCCATGTTGCGACCACCCGAGCTACCCCTTGATTCAATCTGCAGCTGTTGCAGTGTGACGGTGTCACAATTGTGTTCAAAATCAATAGGGTCCCTAGTGGTAGTATCAACATGGGTAACTGACACATCGGTATGATCAGGTGTACTCAATCCATGAAAATGTTTCTTTAAAGTCAAATTGCGTGTTAATTTATTAACATCCATGATTGTTCTAAAAACATCGAAATCTATTGTAGGGGCAAAATTTAAACCTTTATTCAAAACACTATATTGTGCAATGCTAAGCTGTTTGGAAGATAAATTGATGACGTTGCCTACAATCTTGGAATTGATTATTTGTACTTGGTCTGTGGACGGGGTTCCCTCAATTGATACTTGTCCTGGTTCTTTGTGTAATGTGCTTTGGTCTGTGTGTTCTGTTTGTTCTGTTTCCCTCCCCCTGCTGATGCATCCTGATCCTGGGGAAAAACCTGATTAATGGCCAGAGTGTCAGGTCTGTTTTGAAAATGCATATTAGGTGCAAATTCTGTGTAGTTACCCTGTTTAGGTTTAACTGCTAAGTTATGTTGTAAATAGCCTTGATTAGTGCTCATAGTATCTGTATATGCTATCTGGGGGATATGTATGATGTTGGGAGGGGCAGTATCATCATGGGCTGACCCTAGCCGGGTTTGTTCACTGATAATCTCACCCTCACTTGACCCCTCAGAATCACTACCAGAGAAGGTCACATTCTTTTTGTTGTTAATACCTTTGCCATCATTACCACGATTTCTACTACGATTTCTATTGCCCCTTCTCCTACGGCCAAACCTAGGTTGATTCGCCCTAAAATTCCCCCTAGCACTTTTATTCCATATATACACTGAATTGCTAGAATAATCATATTTGTCCCTAATATATTTAGTATGTTTCGTTTCCATGATCCCAGACCTCCCCTTAGCAACCAACTCTCTCAAAGTTTTATCAAATCTAGCAAAATCATTATGACTGCTTCTCCTATTCAGTTCTATCTGTAATTCATTTATATCTGCTCTTATGCTATCCAACAACTTATTAACTAATTTATTTTTATACTGTATTAGCAATTTCATAAGCCTCATAGAGCATTCAGATAGTACACTGTTCCAAGCATCTATAAAGTCTTTATCTTGTGCATCCACATCAAAGGTCGGAAACTTATATAGCCTTAGTCCCCTCGGTATCATACTTAGACTCAAGTACTTCTCCAGTGTCCAAATATCCCACTGGGTTTTAGACTCTTTTAATAACAATGTCTCCATTTGTTCAAACAAGGTGCTCAGTGCTAATACTCCTTTATCTTCGGAGAAAATCAATTCACAATCTGTAGGCAAAGTCGTACGTGCAGTTACAGGCATTAGTGAGTAAAAGGCCTGCTGTGTTTCCTCCATGACTGTGCAAAAGTCTTAGTAAGAAGACTGAACCAAAATCATAAAACTGGGTATCGGTATGTCCGGTAATACCAAAATTAGACAAATGCAGAGAAAAGTAAACCCAGAATATGGTCGGCAGTCCGTAATATATAATTAGCAAAAAAGATGTCTCATAAAGTGCAAAGTGCTAAAGCATGAACTACAATGTTCCTTAATGTACCACTCATTCACTCGCTCCTATGCAGACAGTGGAGCTCTCACTCACCCAATCTGATGGGGAAGGCGGGTATCGCCGTTCACGGCTGTAGGTTCTATCCGGACGCCTCTATGGGGGCACGGCCCAATCCTGGCCAATGAAACTCACTCTGGAACGAGGCAGAGATCCCTTGCTCCGCCTCAACTTATTCCAGACACCTGTTCCTCCGGTAAAACCAGTATCCCTCCGCCAGTGACGTAGCAGAAAACAGTTCCTGTTAGCAATATTGAACTGCTGGAAGTAGGACAGCACACAATGCACTCTTTTTTGCAAAGTACACAAACTTGTAATGCACAGCAGGAAACAGCCAAAATCCGGACAGTGACAGCTTCAATAAGAGAAAGTGGAGGCTGTTTCCATAAAACAATTCCTTTATTGATTAGTTAAAAAACGGCAAAACACAGCAAGGTTTGGACATGGTGTAGAAGGCGCAGCACAGTCTGGCTTACGCGTTTCGGATGAAATCCGTAGTCATAGCCTACTGTGCTGTGCTCTACACCTGTTTAAAACTAGTTAAAACAAGTGTGATTGGTGCACACATAAAGACACGCCTTCAGGTTGTAACCAATGCCCACAATGTTTAAGTTTAACCCACCAATGCCTGGACCGCACCTTATAATACAAAACAATAGCTTATACAATCGTGATATATATACACTGCAACAAATATGTGGTACCGCCATGGGGGCCAAATTTGCTCCCTCCTTTGCTAATCTCTTTCTAGGCTGGTGGGAGTTTTACCACATCTTTGGAGATAGAAACCCCTATAGGGAATGTATCTCTTTTTATAAGAGATACATAGATGATCTTCTCTTCATCTGGTCAGGTAACTCATCTGACATACAGGGATTCATTGACTATCTGAATCAAAATGAAATTGGACTTAGCTTCACCTTTGAAGTGAGTCAGAGTTCAATCAATTATTTGGACATCACCCTGGAGGGTAGTCCCAATGGCAGAATACGTTCCAGGATTTTCAGAAAATCCATTTCAGGTAATTCCTTACTCTTAGGAACAAGTTGCCATCCAAGACATGTTCCCTTTGCTATTGCAAAAGGCGAATATACACGAATCAAAAGGAATTGCATTTTGATAATGAGGCAAAAAAATTGGAGACGAGATTAAAGGAAAGAAAGTACCCTAAGAAAGTGATCAAAAGGGCCAAAGAATCTGTACAAGTAATACCAAGAGAGAGCTTATTAAAAACAAAAGATAAGCACAGTACAACTAAACAGGGAATTACTTTTGTCACTACACATAGTACCCAATATCCACAAGTATGTGAGATAATTAGGAAACATTTTCCAATATTGAAGGCTGAGGACAAATTGGTTGATACAGTCCGACAAGGACTTAGATGTGCGTACAGAAAAAGCCCCACTTTGGGCTCCATTCTTTCGCCAACCTTGTTAAAAACCGAGAAAGATGAGAAGGGATCTTGGCTGAGACATACTGGGATGTATAGATGCGGTCACAGAAAGTGTAAGCCCTGTGATTTTGCCAGGGTGACCAAAGAATTTATGAGTGTAAAAACAAAGAAAAGCTATAAGATCAATTCATGCATGAATTGCAAAACAGAATCGGTAGTCTATGTGATTGAATGCACATTGTGCCAGATTCAATATGTGGGACTCACCTCTAGAGACCTGAATTCTAGGATTAGGGAACATCTTTCCTCTTTCTCGACTAAGAGATCCACGACTCCAATAGTACAACATTTTGGAGTCTACCATGATAATAACCTTAAAGGATTTACATGGTGTGCGATTGAGAAAGTCTCCAGGCCTGCTAGGGGTGGCAATTTGGACCAACTGCTCGCTAGACGCGAGGCTTTTTGGATATTCACCTTGGGCACTCGGGTGCCAGAAGGTTTAAATTCTAGATATGATGTAATGAACCTGTGGGAATGAATTAGTAGGGTACTTTCATCACATTAACAAATAGATCCCCCGTGTTAACAATAGTGCTAGACACATTGGGTGGCCAGGTGTGCTTGACCGGTACAATATTACAAATTATACATGGGGAGGCACCATATGATTGATTGTTTGTGGTTTTCCACCTGATGTCAGTATTATGTTAGTTTGCATAGATATCTTTATTTCACCTATATTCATTAGGTCCCTCCCCCCACGACATACTTATATACAGTATGTTCATTAGTTTGTTAATATATTCATTCACTTGTCACATGAAATCTATTCATTGTAGTATAGTTTCTTAATATGTACACCACTTGTATTTTGTTGCCCACCAGCATACCAGATAAGACAGGAAGAAAATTTGACTCTTTCATATTGAGAATTTTACCAATGGAGTCCCCTATGCGCAAGATTAGGGCAATATAATTTATTTATAAGTAATAATTTATTATTTATTATTAATTAATTCCCAATATTTGACTTCTTGTGAATAGTAGTATACTATAATATTGGTTTTGCATATATTTGTTGCAGTGTATATATATCACGATTGTATAAGCTATTGTTTTGTATTATAAGGTGCGGTCCAGGCATTGGTGGGTTAAACTTAAACATTGTGGGCATTGGTTACAACCTGAAGGCGTGTCTTTATGTGTGCACCAATCACACTTGTTTTAACTAGTTTTAAACAGGTGTAGAGCACAGCACAGTAGGCTATGACTACGGATTTCATCCGAAACGCGTAAGCCAGACTGTGCTGCGCCTTCTACACCATGTCCAAACCTTGCTGTGTTTTGCCGTTTTTTAACTAATCAATAAAGGAATTGTTTTATGGAAACAGCCTCCACTTTCTCTTATTGAAGCTGTCACTGTCCGGATTTTGGCTGTTTCCTGCTGTGCATTACAAGTTTGTGTACTTTGCAAAAAAGAGTGCATTGTGTGCTGTCCTACTTCCAGCAGTTCAATATTGCTAACAGGAACTGTTTTCTGCTACGTCACTGGCGGAGGGATACTGGTTTTACCGGAGGAACAGGTGTCTGGAATAAGTTGAGGCGGAGCAAGGGATCTCTGCCTCGTTCCAGAGTGAGTTTCATTGGCCAGGATTGGGCCGTGCCCCCATAGAGGCGTCCGGATAGAACCTACAGCCGTGAACGGCGATACCCGCCTTCCCCATCGGATTGGGTGAGTGAGAGCTCCACTGTCTGCATAGGAGCGAGTGAATGAGTGGTACATTAAGGAACATTGTAGTTCATGCTTTAGCACTTTGCACTTTATGAGACATCTTTTTTGCTAATTATATATTACGGACTGCCGACCATATTCTGGGTTTACTTTTCTCTGCATTTGACTTTTTTACAATTATATAGCAATAATAATTATATACTTTACAATTATACAGACATAATAATTATATTCCTTACAATTATATAGAAATAATAATCATATGCCTTACAATTATACAGAAATAATAATTATATACCTTACAATTATATAGAAATAATAACCATATGCCCTACAATTATATAGAAATAACAATCATATGCCTTACAATTATATTGAAATAATAATTATATGCCTTACAATTATGCAGAAATAACAATCATATGCCTTACAATTATATAGAAATACTAATCACATGCCTTACAATTATATAGAAATAATAATCATATGCCTTACAATGATATAGAAATAATAATCATATGCCTTACAATTATATAGAAATAACAATCATATGCCTTACAATTATATAGAAATAATAATCATATGCCTTACAATTATATAGAAATAATAATCACATGCCTTACAATTGTATAGAAATAATAATCATATCCCTTACAATGATATAGAAATAATAATCATATGCCTTACAATTATATAGAAATAATAATTATATGCCTTACAATTATATAGAAATAACAATCATATGCCTTACAATTATATAGAAATAATAATCTTTCTGTTGTTTAAAAAGATAGATAATCCCTTTATTACCCATTCCCCAGTTTTGTATAACCAACACTGTTATATTAATATGCACTATATATAGGGTGACCGCACCAACCAAAATTGTAGAGTTCTCAGGCACGGGATAGAGTCAGTCCTCAACTCAATAATAATAAATAATCAATAATCCCAGCCAATGAGACTTAGAGAATAAGTTATTTTATTTATTGTAACTACAATGTTCGAAAGCAGTGTATAGCATAGCCCTCTCAGGAAAGATAAGAGGCACGCTTACTCGTATCCACACAAACCCCATCCACCAAACACATCCGTACCACATAAAGTGTAAATATATATACTAGGTCAATTAATGCAGAAAAGAAACAAACACAACCGTGTAAATATATACTGTGTAAATTGATACAACAATTCCCACCCCTAGGCGTCCCCAGGGGGTGGAAAAGGACAGCACCACCTGAATCACTGTTTATCAAAAAATATGTGGTATTGTAACCACAAAAAATACTATGAGTCAGCTGCATAATCAAGAAAAGAAACTGGAGTCAATTTTGCTGTGTCCAAAGTGTTAATTTTAAAGTCCCGATGCTATATCAGGCATCAAGATGATCCATTTGTTTCCCCATATGTAATAACCGGTCACACTCTGGAATATCAACAGACTTTTTAGCAATCCATGTTTCTTTAAGCCACAAAAAGGAATTACAAAGGCTTGTGAATTCAAACTGTTTACCAAGCTGTATTATATCTCTCAATGTCCTTTTATGTAAATTGCCGTTTTAATAGCCAAAACTCGGAAGTATCAAAAGCAATGCTAAAGCGAGGTATACCGCAAATCCAACTTCACACCCTTTATCAAATTTTCACTCACGGAATATTGCTTAAACACAGCATATAAAGTTCCCTCAGGTATTCTTATAGTCGGCTTGGTGTTGCAACAATCGGTTACAAAATGCCGTAAGTACCGATAATGATCTCTTCAATGTGAACAAAAGCAGACCAAAGGTATAATGTTACCTGTCTCAGCAGACGCTGGTATAGCTAATATTACCGTGAGACTTGTCACCGGAGAAATCTTCAGTGTGGAAATGGACAGCACTCGCTAACTTCCCTTAGGCACGCTTAATGCAGCAGGCAAACAGAGTGGCTCCGACACAGCAGGTAGGATCAGGTGATGGCGCCCTTACTGGTTCCAAGGTGCATTTAGGGGACTCCGACCCTTTGTCAAGGAATGTCCAGATGCTAGAGAGGGGGTAACATTTAAACCAGTACAACTAAAAATCTATTGGATAATACAAACACACCCTCCTTATGTCACATTCGCTTCATATACGCTGCATACATTCACACTTACATGGACACCGGATGAGAATAATCCTCACGAATAACGCCACAAATAATAACCTCAAACAAAGAGTGCTCCTATAGTAGTAACAGTGTATTCTACATCTATTTTACACTTAGAAATCTAAAAGCGCTATTATCAGTACATTTATTCACGTAGGCGCTTGACTAACCCTTATCTGCACATATCGCTGACGTTAAAGTCACACAGGGGAAAGGAACTTAATTCTCCCAGCGGCTCTGTGAGAAGGCATAAATCTCTCAACACCATCAGGTATATTATTTATTTAAAGATACCGAATAGTACCAGGATGAATAAACAATCAAGAGTGTAAGGAACAAATCAGTCAAATAATATATACAAGGAGCTACCAAGAAACAGCTCCCTATTATCAGCATATCAGGTCATACACATTTCAGCGTAACGAATCGATCAGATATCGAAATCAAAAGGAAAGTCATACTACCAGCTATATGTCAACCCTATATCATCGCATTAAAAAGAAATACAATGTCACCTAAGTGTACTCCATCAATGACTGGGCACTAACATCCATTCGATATTGTGCTGAAAAATGTTACATCGGATGACACAAGGTTCATTAATCACATCCATTATGAGGAATTAAATAATGGTCTATTTAAATCAATTCATTGTCAGCAGAATCTCAATATCCTATACAAAAAGTATATACAATGGCAAATGAAAAATAATAATAAGTATAAACTGTATTCTTCCTCTGGTTCTGGGCCTAGTTTTGTTATTTTAACCATTTTATATTTGATTCCTTTATCAGTAATAAGATACTAATTCAACAATTGTGAAAGTAAAGCAGAAAAGGTTCTACATATCCAAATCCATTTGTCATATACAACTATTCAGAGCAGGACATAAAAAATTCTACATATCCAAATCCACTTGTCATATACATCTATTCAGAGCAGGACATAAATATCACTTGGTACTGGCAGAATTTAATATCCAATTTTCTAATCCACTGGGCTTCCTTCCTAAACAGTAATTTCTCTCTATCCCCACCTCTCCGTAGAGGGGGGTACTCCATCAACAATTTGAAATATTAGTTGGCTTTTGTTATGTGCAAATCTCGTAAAATGATGTGCTACCGGAGCATCCTCATCATCTTTGCCTATTGCAGTTTTATGTTGGCGTATCCTATCCCTCACTGTTTGGGTGGTCTCGCCAACATAAGCCAAGCCACACGGATATTTGATTACGTAAATTACGTATTTGGAGCTACACAAAAACCTCCCTTTAATGGGTATCCTCTTCCCTGATTGGGGGTGACTGATACAGTCCCCTCGTTGCATCGAATGGCACAAGGCACAGTTCATGCAGGGAAAGAGCCCTTATTGATCACTTCAATCGGTTTCTTCGTAGAGCCCCAATCAGCACGAATCAATGTGTCCTTTAGATTTCTATTTCTCCTAAAGGAGAAGAGTGGGGTATCAGAAAACGTTTTGCCCACTTGAGCATCTTCTCTCAAAAGGTGCCAATGATGTAATATTATCCTCTTAAGTTCTCTACTATGGAACCCAAAGTGACTAACAAAAGGAACCAAATTTTTTTTTTAAAACAAGCTTTTTTTTTGTTTCGGAGATTCATCCTATCCGTAGCCCTCACCTTTTCCAAATTGTATGTCAAGATTTCAGTTGGGTACCCTCTACTCAAAAATGTCTTAGCCATCTCATCCAGTCTTCTTAAGCAAACCTCAGGATCATCAACAATTCTTTTAGTTCTCATGTGTATATGTAGAATTTTTTTATGTCCTGCTCTGAATAGTTGTATATGACAAATGGATTTGGATATGTAGAACTTTTTCTGCTTTAATTTCACAATTGTTGAATTAGGATCTTATTACTGATAAGGGGATCGAATATAAAATGGTTAAAATAGCACAACTAGGCCCAGAACTAGAGGAAGAATACAGTTTATACTTATTATTATTTTTCATTTGCCATTGTATATACTTTTTGTATAGGATATTGAGATTCCGCTGACAATTATTTTATTTAAATAGACCATTATTTAATTCCTCATAATGGATGTGATTAATGAACCTTGTGTCATCCGATGTAACATTTTTCAGCACAATATCGAATGGATGTTAGTGCCCAGTCATTGATGGAGTACACTTAGGTGACATTGTATTTCTTTTTAATGCGATGATATAGGTCTGACATACAGTATAGCTGGTAGTATGACTTTCCTTTTGATTTCGATATCTGATCGATTTGTTAAGCTGAATTGTGTATGACCTGATATGCTGATAATAGGGAGCTGTTTCTGGGTAGCTCCTGATATATATTATTTGACTGATTTGTTCCTCACACTCTTGATTGTTTATTCATCCTGGTACTATTCGGGTATCTTTAAAAAAATAATATACCTGATGGTGTGGAGAGATTTATGCCTTCTCACAAAGCCGCTGGGAGAATTAAGTTCCTTTCACCTGTGTGACTTTAACGTCAGCGATATGTGCAGATAAGGGTTAGTCAAGCGCCTACGTAAATAAATGTACTGATAATAGCGCTTTTAGATTTCTAAGTGTAAAATAGATGTAGAATACACTGTTACTACTATAGGAGCACTCTTTGTTTGAGGTTATTATTTGTGGCGTTATTCGTGAGGATTATTCTCATCCGGTGTCCATGTAAGTTTTGAATGTATGCAGTGTATTTGAAGCGAATGTGAACCAACCGTAGCGAACACACCTGTTTTACTAATTGATTCAACCTGACCAATAGGTAGAAGTCTGGACTGTTTAAAAGGAAGCTGTGACTGGAGTAAATTCATCTTGAGAAAGCCCTGTAAGAGGGAGAAACGCGTTGATGACAAACCACAGCTATCCTGTACTTTCTATCACACCTATAAGGACTCTAATATTATACTGATAAGTACAAGGGTTGCAGCTAAAATCTACTGTGCTGTACGCAATTCCACGGTGAGCACGAGGACCGCACTGGAAAAAGACACGGTCTTAAGCCAAGCTGGTTCCAAGATTTTCCAATTAAACCCGTGGGCTGCAAGAAGATTATAAAGAGAGATTCGAATGTAAGCCGATACAAGTAACAAAGTTTAACCCTGCGTGCTGTGTTGCACTAAGAGCGGGGATACCTCTTTTTCATCTATCTACACTATAGCGGCCACTATATTTAGCCTGTCAGCGATCCTGACCAATAGGATCTCTTCTTGGAGACAACACCCCTGACCAGTGACGTCATGGGACACGCATACGCCTCACGGAGGTGTTATCGGACTAACAAACGGAACTTTAGAAGGTAATACGTATGAATCCTATCTGGAACTGATTCCCTTTATGTTCATTTGGGAGCCTATACATCTATTTGATTAACGCAGAGATTTAATCTATCTTATTGGCAACAGTAGTCAATTGTTTTTATCCGGTTGTGATTTTTATTATATCGGAGACGTCCGATTTTTAATGTCTTTACATTTATGTATTCTATCTGTACAGGATTTGTACTCTATTTGAATGTCTGATTAAATCTTTTTTGCATAGCAAGTTATATTTCTCAAATTGTGTTTACTATTACACCTTTAGCTTCTTTTAGCTCTTCTCCATATATCTTTGTTCTTTAAAGGGACACTGCAACCAAAATTTTTCTTTCGTGATTCCAATTGAGCATGAAATTTTAAGCAACTTTATAATTTACTCCTATTTTCAATTTTTCTTCGTTCTCTTGCTATCATTATTTGAAAAAGAAGGCATCTAAGTTTTTTTTTGTTTCAGTACTCTGGACAGCACTATTTTATTGGTGGGTGAATTTATCCACCAATCAGCAAGGACAACCCAGGTTGTTCACTAAAAATGGGCCGGCGTCTAAACTTACATTCTTGCATTTCAAATAAAGATACCAAGAGAATTATGAAAATTGGATAATAGGAGTAAATTTGAAAGTTGCTTAAAATGTCATGCTCAATCTGAATCACAAAAGAAAAATTTTGGTTACAGTGTCCCTTTAACTATCGTTTTTTTCCCTAATGTGAGGGACTTTTAGGGGTGGAGCAGTTTGGTGTCTCTTGCGCACACTTTAACACACACGTACGACTATAAGAATACCTGAGGGAACTTTATATGCTGTGTTTAAGCAATATTCCGTGAGTGAAAATTTGATAAAGGGTGTGAAGTTGGATTTGCGGTATACCTCGCTTTAGCATTGCTTTTGATACTTCCGAGTTTTGGCTATTAAAACGGCAATTTACATAAAAGGACATTGAGAGATATAATACAGCTTGGTAAACAGTTTGAATTCACAAGCCTTTGTAATTCCTTTTTGTGGCTTAAAGAAACATGGATTGCTAAAAAGTCTGTTGATATTCCAGAGTGTGACCGGTTATTACATATGGGGAAACAAATGGATCATCTTGATGCCTGATATAGCATCGGGACTTTAAAATTAACACTTTGGACACAGCAAAATTGACTCCAGTTTCTTTTCTTGATTATGCAGCTGACTCATAGTATTTTTTGTGGTTACAATACCACATATTTTTTGATAAACAGTGATTCAGGTGGTGCTGTCCTTTTCCACCCCCTGGGGACGCCTAGGGGTGGGAATTGTTGTATCAATTTACACAGTATATATTTACACGGTTGAGCATGAAATTTTAAGCAACTTTATAATTTACTCCTATTTTCAATTTTTCTTCGTTCTCTTGCTATCATTATTTGAAAAAGAAGGCATCTAAGTTTTTTTTTGTTTCAGTACTCTGGACAGCACTATTTTATTGGTGGGTGAATTTATCCACCAATCAGCAAGGACAACCCAGGTTGTTCACTAAAAATGGGCCGGCGTCTAAACTTACATTCTTGCATTTCAAATAAAGATACCAAGAGAATTATGAAAATTGGATAATAGGAGTAAATTTGAAAGTTGCTTAAAATGTCATGCTCAATCTGAATCACAAAAGAAAAATTTTGGTTACAGTGTCCCTTTAACTATCGTTTTTTTCCCTAATGTGAGGGACTTTTAGGGGTGGAGCAGTTTGGTGTCTCTTGCGCACACTTTAACACACACGTACGACTATAAGAATACCTGAGGGAACTTTATATGCTGTGTTTAAGCAATATTCCGTGAGTGAAAATTTGATAAAGGGTGTGAAGTTGGATTTGCGGTATACCTCGCTTTAGCATTGCTTTTGATACTTCTGAGTTTTGGCTATTAAAATGGCAATTTACATAAAAGAACATTGAGAGATATAATACAGCTTGGTAAACAGTTTGAATTCACAAGCCTTTGTAATTCCTTTTTGTGGCTTAAAGAAACATGGACTGCTAAAAAGTCTATTGATATTCCAGAGTGTGACCGGTTATTACATATGGGGAAACAAATGGATCATCTTGATGCCTGATATAGCATCGGGACTTTAAAATTAACACTTTGGACACAGCAAAATTGACTCCAGTTTCTTTCCTTGATTACGCAGATGACTCGTAGTATTTTTTGATAAACAGTGATTCAGGTGGTGCTGTCCTTTTCCACCCCCTGGGGACGCCAAGGGGTTGGAATTGTATCAATTTACACAGTATATATTTACACAGTTGTGTTTGTTTCTTTTCTGCATTAATTGACCTAGTATATATATTTACACTGTATGTGGTACGGATGTGTTTGGTGGATGGGGTTTGTGTGGATACAAGTAAGCGTGTCTCTTATCTTTCCTGAGAGGGCTATGGTATACACTGTTTTCAAACATTGTAGTTACAATAAATAAAATAACTTGTTCTCTAAGTCTCATTGGCTGGGATTATTGATTATTTAACTGTTATATTAATATACCTTTTACCTATGTGATTAACTTGTATCTAAGCATCTTCTAAAAGCCCCCTGATCACATGACATTTTATTTATTGACTTGCATTTAAGCCAATTACTGGAGTATCTGCCACAAGCCATGGGCGTGAGCACAATGTTATCTATATGGCTCACATGAACTAGCTCTCCCCTGTTGTGAAAAGCAAATAAAAAACATATGATAAGAGGTGGCCTTCAAGGGCTTAGAAATTATCATATGAGTCTTCCTAAGTTTAGCTGATAAAAGTAGATTGTAAAGTTGTTTAAAATTAAATGCCCTATTTGAAACATGAAAGTTTTTTTTGGACTTGACTGTCCCTTTTAATGAACTTACAATAAAATTGTGCGCATATGAAGGGGTTAAAATTACTCCTTATTAGTAGAAATGTGAACATATGAAAGAAATCCCAAATCTTAATCATGGGAGAGAATAAATGTGGACCACAATTGGTGAAAAAGACTGTAAATCTACTAATTACCTATGCCAAAGAGGCTATCTAAGGAGCCCTACTATCACGGGTGGTATTATCTTAATAAAGGCTGGTAACTCAGCTAAAACGCGTAGATGATTGTTCACCTATAAAGAAACACATTCTTCAAACAGATACGGTAAACAGGACGGGTGTTAGCAGATCATTTTGTGTTACATGTTTGATCTGGCTCAATACACATACTCTGTTGTGGCGTTTACATAGTATCACCCTACATTACTTGCAAGCAGCCATTTTCACTACACTTTTTCGTAGATACAACAACAGACCAACGATCAAATAAGGAGGAGTTTCATCAGCTTGACAAAGTTAAAAGACCACCACTGACTTGCTAACGATCAGCCTTACACCAGGGCAAGAGACTAAAAGATTAGTCAAAGTCCGTCATCGTGAGCAGTACTACATTCCGCTATACCCTCAGCACCAACAATTCATGGATCAGCTCAGCGTGAAATCATTTTTTCACTAAGGTACCTTGAAACATATATGGAATTTTAAATTGGGAACTTGGTCTCCTAGGGGTTTTAATTCTACTTATGAGCATTGGGAACATTAATCTAACTCTGATGTTATGTATTATATTTATGTCAATCTCATATATTCTAGATATGATAAAGCTCTAGAAATGATAAAGGTTTTTTTCTTTCTTTTTGTTTTTGTTTGTTTGTGATTTTTTTTTTTATTCTTTACTTCTTCCTCTGCTCAACTAGAATATAAGAGAGGGTCATATTTTTGGTGTATATGCTAATTGTTTTTGTTTGTTTCTTTTCTCTGCTATTTGTTCTTGATGTACAGAATCTTGCTTGTCATATGTATTATGTTTTATACATAGTAATATAATAAAAATTAAAATAAAAAAAAGAACATACTAGTTGGAAAAATGAGGAAATGAGGAGATTGAAATAAAGAGATATTATCAATAAAAAAAAAAAAAAGAAAGAAATGATAAAGGTTAAGACCTTTAATGGTCTCCCTCTATATTCAAACTGCTTTCTTTGCAACTTGCTTTAACTTAACAAACTTCAAGTTTCAACAGTTGTTTCTCTTCATAAAAAAGCTGTTCCACATGTAATTAGTTTCCATTGATATTAAGTCTTAGATATTATGTATATTTATGCTCATAGTGCTTTTTTGACATCTCACACAGATATATTATGTGTTTAGCACTCTATGTCCAAATCTTTGCAGAGGATAGCTGATATTCCCATATCTTTGTCTCTCTAATGGATAATGGTCTTAGCCTTCAAGATTTATATTCCCTTTGAATTGTGTAAGTTCTAACAACCATTGTCCTTTCCTTTTCCTTCTATAGCCTGCTGTTCAATGTGTAAACTGTTCAAGCGCTAATCTGCTCCGGAGGCTGCATACCTTTCTAACAGATTGAGACATATATATAATGAGGACTCTGTGAACTAAATTTATCTAAATGTCTTCCCATGCACATTCATTTCATATGACATTATACAAATATTTTCTATTTTTCATTATGTTTGCGGTAAGAAAGAACTATCACCATATGTATATACAGACTGACCCGATATGTGATCTTGTTCCTTATTTTATGTCATGAAGTGAAATTGCATTATGTCCTTCTTTAAGTCTCTTGAGTTAATATACACTGATCAGTATAACATAGCGATTTTCAGCCAGCTATTTTGTTAGACTCATAATCTAAAGCTGTGTAAGTTTGTACTTACAAGACCAGTTAACAGAGGTAGAAAAGTGGATATAAAAAAATAAACTCTTCCTAAACACTGACAAAACTGTCACAAGGACCTAAATTACACAAATTACAAAATTCCCATCTTCGCATCAAAACAAAATCCAATTGCACGCTGACCGCAGTCCACTCTTTTAAATACTTGGGTATGTTATTAGACCCCAATCTATCTTTTGGCCTCCACATAGAAAAATTGAATCCAAACTTTATCCAAAACTAGGTGCCCTGTACAGAAACAAATCCTGCCTCCGCCCTACAGTTAAGGAAAAGATTGTACAGCAAATGTTGATGCCTATCATTGATTATGGGGACGTAGTATATGCACCTGCACCGCAAACTCATCTTAATAAAGTTAATACGTTGTATAACTCATTCTGCCACTTTGTGCTACAATGTAACTACAGGACCCACCATTGTGACATGCTAAAAGAACTAAACTGGCTGACGCTGGAATCCAGATGCACCCTCCATCTTTCCTGCCTTGTGATTAAGTGCCTTTCTGGGAAGCTCCCACCCTACCTGAGCAGAATGCTCTCCCCGGCTATTCCCACCTCCTATAACCTCCGATCCAATAACAGCACATTATTTAGCTTGCCTCAATACAAAAAGAAAGCAGCTCGATCCTTCTATTCCTACAGAGCACCCAGTGGCGGCTGGTGACTTTTGAAGCTGGGGGAGCACTAGCCCCGCCCCTCAAGTGGCTCCGCCCATTTTAATGTGCGTGTGTATATATATATATATATATATATATATATATATATACACATACATACACACACTCTGCCAGTTACCTTAACACATCCTTAGGAACAAGGTGAGGGCAGTGTGTTATGTGTATTACTGTGTGTTGTTAAAGTTTGTGTGTGAGGTATGTACATAACTAACCTGTGTTATGCACACAACACACACAACCACATATACACACCAACATATGCACACAACACACATGCCCACATATGCACACAACACACACACCCACATATGCACACACACCCACATATGCACACAACACACACACATATGCACACAACACACACACACACATATGCACACAACACACACACCCACATATGCACACAACACACACACCCACATATGCACACAACACACACACCCACATATGCACACAACACACACACATATGCACACAACACACACACATATGCACACAACACACACACATATGCACACAACACACACACTCATATGCATGCATTCCACATATATAAATATATATATATATAAAAATATCACCCTTTAGTTTACTGTGGGACTTTTCATAGACCATGTATAACAAAATACTGTTACAGACTGATTGCACTGCAAATTAGGATAAAAGTAATTTGAAATATTGAAGGAAACCCCACCAGCACAAGAAAACATGCTGCACTAGTAACTTGTGGTTATTAAGCATTTTGAATGTTTTTATAAACATTTGATTCCTGAAAACTGTAGTTAAGTCATCATTCTATTAAAACAACATACCTTCCAATATTTCAAACTTCCAAAGAGGGACACCCCTTTAGAAAGTGTATATGTATATGTATATATATATATATATATATATATATATATTAAGCAATTTTCACAGCATAACAACCATTTCTAACAGGAGCATAAGGGTTAAAAAAGCATGATGAGTTCTGCTGGGAGCCTTTATGTCCTGTCCTGCATGGCAGCACACATTATTTACAGCCCCCTCTTACCTCATTCAGTATCAATGTAATAATTCTTCACACAAACACACAGTACTACTACTGCCTGCCCTGGGGTGTTGGCTGAGACATTGACAACCTCTGCTGCTCTTAATAAATAAACGACTACACAAATAAAATAACTGCTTAGATATTCCCACATACAGCGGAGGATAAATATCTGCTAAGAACTGCACATTCCAAAACCAATGCACATTTTTATTGCCAGTGGCTGGTACATATAAGGGACCTTGCTGTCACAATGTGTATGAAGAGTTAATTCAGGATTAAACATGAAAATACTCTATGGGTTACATAATTTGACTTTTATGACGTCTCTATTAAAACTTTTTTTTTATTTAGTTTTTGTATTTCCATCAAAACTAAACACTTTAAGTATTGAGCAGTTGCCTGGAGGATATGTGCCAGAGAGCAGCGAAAACTGCAGGGATATCACAACAGCCAGGCTCAGCCGCTAAAGAGTTAGCTTAGTAAGGTCAGGTCAGGCAGTGACAGTCTCTCAAAGAAGAGTAGAGCTTCAAATATTGCTGTTTGCCACTCAAAAGACACTGCATTCTTTCTCCCTGCTCCCGCGCTAACTGCCTCTGCAGATACTCACAGACAGACTGTGAAGAAAAGCAGGGGTGCAGGAGAAGCAAAATGAAAAATGTCATCCCACGCTAACTGCCTGCTCTACATCAGTTAGCAGCAGGGTGCTCCTTAGGCTTCCAAAGGCTGGCTAGCACCAGCAGCAACAATTAGGATTAAAACAACACACCTTGTTACAGAGCTCCTTTCCACTCAACGGCTATCTCCTCAATGAGATTTTCGCGCCGTTGAGGGGGAGGAGCCTTGTGAGGGCAGTCACATGACGCTAGTAGCGTATCAGAGGCGAGGATCACCCATGACAGGCAGACTGGGAGGAGCCAGAGCACAGGCTGAAGTCAGCTCGCACACTTTAGCCTGTGCGAATAGGGCTCAATTACCAGTGCCGGGTTGGGAGGAGCAACGCCTGCACAGTGATGCATAGAGATCACTGTGCAGGATAGGGTTTTGCTTGATCGCACGTGCGATCAGTGTGACAGTGTCTGGTCTGGTGTGCACAGTGCGCGCACTCGCGCAGTGAGACTCAGCAGCCCGAGGAGGAGATGCTAGTGACTGATGCGGTCTGGTCTACGCTGGTGATGTCAGCATCCGCCTGGGTCCTAGCTCCCTCCTGCTTCAAGTTCAATCTATCTTGACTAATGGTGTGGTACTGCTGTACCGGTCCTACAGCCTACAGGATGAGCTAGTAAACAGAGCCTACATCATGTTTAAACAATATAATAACACACACACTAATAAAAAAATAAAAAAAATGAAACCAAAAAATTAAACAAATTTTTTTTTGGCTGATTGTTTTTTTTTTTTTTTTGGCTCAATTTTTTTTTCCTCCTTGCCCCCTGGGGGGTTTACGTGCGAATGTGCACAACTGGAGGAGCCTCCACTGAGAGCACCACAATTATGGCATGACCTCCCTCACACTTTAAAAACTTCCCCAAGCCTAATATCCTTTAAGAGATCCCTGTATACATATCTCAAAACAGAATGTGCCTGTTATGGTTGATTAAATATGGCCTACCAATTCTACCAGTTAAATGTTTGCATATATTGTGTATTATTATTGTTTTTGTATTTTATTGTACACTATTGTATCAATGCAATGTTTTGTGGTCCCAGGACATACTTGAAAACAAGATAAATCTCAATGTATCTTTCCTGGTAAAATATTTTACAAATGAATAAAAAAAAAAAAAATACTCTCCCTTATATCTAATTTGAGCTGAATTGTAGCATGCAGTGATTTCAACTACTGTATAGTATGCAGTGTCTCTTATATACAGGTTAGATACCTTTATACAAAGTCCAGAATAAGGAAAGATTATAGGGGAGAGAGACCTGTGGCACGGCGTGCTAACACCAATGAATTATCAAAAAACAGTGTTTAAATTGAGCAGCCCGCGTATACACAGTGCTCTGAAAAGCAGTCCTGAGCACTGATTAGGGAGAAGTGAGGTTCCGTCTGTTTCCTTATCAGCCCAGTTCCCCGTTTCAACTAACACACCACATGTAAACAATTATATACAGTTCACAATAATTTGCTGTGCACAGAGCAGTAGGGTTAGAGTGAATTTGTACCTTTAGTCCTGTTGACACCCACCGGGAATCATCCTCTGGTTACCGGTTGCTACCGTGTGGTCTGTGTCCCCTCGGTCGAAATTGTGCTGCTCCCCAAACAACTTCCTCTGTCAGTGCGGTGCGTGACTCCTCCTCTCCAATGCGTCCCTAACAATGAGCTGGCTGAGCGGTTAGGATTTTGCTCTCACCTCCCACCTGTGCTCCCTCTGGGAGGCCAGTAGTAACAAGTGAAACAAAGGAATGCGATGAGCACAGATGCAGTGAGTTGTAACAAAAAAGGGATTTATTAAACAAACCAACAATGTTACAGCGCAAAAATAAGTGAAGATAACACACAAACCAAAACGAACAGTGTGAGGGGGGGATAAACGTCCTCCCCAGGGTTAATATATGACAAAATGAATCTACTGTTAGAAGCAGACTGCAAAAATAGACAGGTATACGCGTTTCAGCAGATTGCCTTACTCATTACCTGGTTAAAAGTATCAGTATGTGCTCTTTAAAAAGACTAGCAGTCAGCTTCCCATTGGTTGCAAGGGACCACCCCTTATTGCCAAAAAACCAATCAGGTAGTACTATTTAGTACACAGTAATTCAAATCTACATGATAATTCAGTGTTTACATTGAAACTCCTGATGAAATTCTAACATATAAATTAACTAACCTCCACTGTTTAAATTGTAAGAGACACAAATGTATCTGGGTTTATCAACTACTTATACAAAATATACATAAACAGATTGGTGAGGTGATATGTAGAATACAGTTACAGGTTTACATTCTTGCTACATCTTATGTTTCATGAAGGTACACAAATCACCAGTTCTCTCCTGCTCTAAACAGATCTTCTGCTTCCATGAATTCTGAAATATAACATGAAAAAATATATATATATGAGATATACTGTAAATGACATTGAGATTAACATAAGAAAGGTAAATACCTAAATAGCAGGATAAATACTACAATAATTGCACAGATAAAGAACAGCAACATCAATTGGAAAAACTGTATATTAGTAAGTTCAAGAGACTCCCACAGTAACCATTAGTTACAACTACATACTGGGAAAATAAACAAACAACCGCTCAGCCAGCTCATTGTTAGGGACGCATTGGAGAGGAGGAGTCACGCACCGCACTGACAGAGGAAGTTGTTTGGGGAGCAGCACAATTTCGACCGAGGGGACACAGACCACACGGTAGCAACCGGTAACCAGAGGATGATTCCCGGTGGGTGTCAACAGGACTAAAGGTACAAATTCGCTCTAACCCTACTGCTCTGTGCACAGCAAATTATTGTGAACTGTATATAATTGTTTACATGCGGTGTGTTAGTTGAAACGGGGAACTGGGCTGATAAGGAAACAGACGGAACCTCACTTCTCCCTAATCAGTGCTCAGGACTGCTTTTCAGAGCACTGTGTATACGCGAGCTGCTCAATTTAAACACTGTTTTTTGATAATTCATTGGTGTTAGCACGCCGCGCCACAGGTCTCTCTCCCCTATAATCTTTCCTTATTCTGGACTTTGTATACATATTAATGAAGGGTCTAGGCCGGGCCCTGGGAGAGTAAACCTCAGTCCCTAGATTATTTTGTGAATACTTTTTTTGCAATTTTATAGCGGCTGCAGCGGTTAGGCATGAGTGAAGGGGTTAATAATGATGATACTCCAGTGTTGTTGTTTTCTCTGAGAAATGCACAGGAAAGAGACACCATCCAGGGGGATTACAATAAAGTTTTCTCTACTGATAAATCATACTACAGCTTGGCAGCTTTGTTTGAGGAATTAGAATTTCTTCTGCTCAAGGAGAATAAACTAAGCTGGGATATAAAAACCCTGATAAAGTACCAAGAACTGGGTATTATTCCCAGGGGGTTACGGCTTAACAAATTCCCCACGTTTGTCACGGATGACAAGGTATTCATTGACCTTTGGAATGGCCATCTGACCACTTGCTCACTCAAATTGATGAATCTAATCTGCGAGTTTAAAAAGAAATCACTGGATGAACTGGCAATTAAAATAAAGGAAGTTCAGAGAGAACTTAACAATAGGAGCAAGGAGACGAGTTATATTAAATTTGATACAACACTACAACAAATAGTAGCTGAAGCCAAGACCTTACTTCTTGAAGTGAAACATAATAAATACCTGCGTGATCAATCAGATTACGATTTGAATCGGGTATATATTTGGAACAAGAGGGACAGACATCTGCTGAAAAAGGATCAAAACAAAAACACCTATTTTCCCAATCAACAGAAGGGAAGGAATAAGCAGAGGCGAAATAGAGGGAGAAGGGTAAATTTCTACGAGAGCGAAGGGGAGTCATACGACGAGGGCTCTGGATCAGGTGGGGAAGAGTTACCACCTAAAGAGCAGATAACGAGACTAAAAGAGAGCACAACAGCAGCGATACTCCCACCTCCTATACTCAAGACCCAGACAGTCCAGTCACATTCACATTATAGAGAAGAACCAGGATGTGTAGGTGCGACATCAAGGGACAACAGGGAGACAGAGAATGCCCAACTGAAACAGGTTTTTCAGGCCCCCCAAAGAGCACCAGACGGGGGGGGAGGAGAAATAATGGAATCAAGCGTACAGTTCAAAGATCAAAGGAGATACCCCCAGAGGAGGGGCCGACAAAGGGGCAACTACAGAATGTTCTGAATCTGTCAGACCATGTACTGAGCAAACACGAACTGGAGGTACTCAGTCTGGGACTGTCTTTTGTACCCTCTGCGGATTTTGATCTATTTAGAACATTGCTCGATGTGAACAAGTTGATAAGAAATTTAACATTAAAAAAGTTCTACCATTCCCAACAGGATGGAGATTGTGAGAGTCCTGATTCCATTCCTGTATGTAGGCCCTTGGAAGTAAGGGGATATGGGAATCAAGGGGAACTAGATTTTCAGGAGTACTGTGATATTAGAGCCCTAGAAACATTGGGGGCAGGGGGAGATCACATGACTGGAGGGGTGGTACGGGGTCCATCTCTTAAATGCAAGTCAACATTTTATCCTCTACACAATAGGGGCAATATTCTTGAGAAGTTCCAGCAAAGGGTGGAGCAAGATCTCAGCAGGTTATATTACAGCTCAGAAAGAGGTCAAAAACGTAATATCTCCATTAACCACAAGAGGGCGCTGGACAGCTTGGCTAACAATGATAGTATTGTGGTGAGGGCCGCCGATAAGGGTGGCACCATAGTGGTGCTAAATACAGAGAAGTTTAAAGAAGAAGCATATAGACAACTGGGTAATCCAGATGATTATGCCACTCTGGCAGGTGACCCAACCAGGCTATACCGGCGGCAGCTGGCCTCCCTGGTGGACAATGGAGTAGAAATGGGCATTTTAGATGATAATACGAGGGATTATCTGTTGGTGTCCAATCCAGCAACACCTACTTTTAATCATCTGCCCAAGGTCCACAAATCTGTGGAAAATGTGCAGGGGAGGCCTATTGTTAGTGGTATAGGCTCCCTTTTGGAACATCTGTCAGAGTGGCTTGATCAGGTACTCCAACCTATGGTGAGCTCCTTGTGGAGCTTTCTATCAGATACCAAGCATGTCCTCAATCTCCTCTCGCGTGTGGAGTGGGGGGAAGATTTTGTATGGGTAACTGCTGACGTTAAGTCACTCTATACCTCTATCCCGCACAAGAGGGGATTGGAGGCCATTCGCTTCTTTATGGAAAGACAATATGGGCTAGACTCTCCCTTTGTGGACTATGTGATAGAGGTCACACAGTTCCTATTGAGCCACAATTATTTTTAATTTGAGGGGGATTTCTTTCTCCAGAGACGTGGGACAGCAATGGGGGCGAAGTTTGCCCCCTCCTATGCCAACCTTTTTATGGGTTGGTGGGAGCTGTCCCACGTCTTTGGAGACAGCAATCCCCACAAAGAATGCATCATTTGGTATGGCCGGTTTATAGATGACCTCCTGTTTATATGGAGGGGCAGTAGACCAGACCTACATGTCTTTTTGGAGAGTCTAGATGATGAAGCCATGGGAATCCACTTTACCCACGAAGTGCAGAGTAGGAGCATTAACTTTCTCGATGTAACATTGACAGGCAAACCAGGGCAGACCATAGCCTCAGAAACCTATCGTAAGCCGATCTCGGGCAACTCCCTTTTGCATGCAAAGAGTTGCCACCCGCAATGAGTGTTTAGGGGGGTTGCAAAAGGGCAGTTCATCCGCCTAAAGAGAAACTGCAGCAATGCAGCAGTTTATAATAAACAGGCAGATGATTTGGAAAGAAGGTTTAGGGAGAGAGGGTATGGGAGCTCAGTTATCTCCAGAGCTAGGAATGTTGTTGAAGGCATACCCAGGGACAGACTCCTAGGACCCCCCAGAACCTCAGGAGGGAGACTGAACCGACAAAACAAGGTAGATAATAAAATTACTTTTCTCACGGAATACTCAAAACAATATGATGACATTTGTCATATTCTAAAAAGAAATTTTAGTATGTTGTCTGCTGATGACAAACTGAAGGAGGTAGTTGAGAAAGGTTTGAGAGTTTCCTACAAGAAAAACAAAACTATAGGTAACATGATAGCACCTACCAGGCTTAGGAAATCCAGCCAGAATGTATCATCATGGTTGAGCTGTAAGGGCACCTTTCGCTGCCATCATCGTACTTGTGTGGCATGCGAAAAGGTGACAACAGGGAACCACTTTAACTCATTGACAACTGGTCAGGTATTTGAGATAGACTCATGCCTCAATTGTAGATCTACCTATGTGGTATATGTCATAAGTTGTAGAGATTGTTCCCTTCAATATGTGGGTCTCACGACCAGGGAGGCCAGAGTCCGTATAAAAGAACATCTGGCAGATATTAGAGCTGGGGTACTGTCCACCCCTCTAGTACAACATTTTTTAGGTACACACTCCAAGGATACCTCTACTTTCTCTTGGACAATCATAGAAAGGGTTCCCCTACTCAAAGGAGGACAGGACAGGAACCGGAGGCTAGGGGATAGAGAGAGAAGTGTTTTGGATCTTCAAATTGAGGACAAGGGTCCCTGAGGGCCTTAACTCTGAATATGATTTAATAAATTTTTGGTGAACTATATAGTTTTAGTTTCCTCTTTTGAGAATTCAACTCTCCTCTAGCCCCTGGTCCCGTTCATCTCCCCCGACTAATTTGGAATGAGCCTGTGGTCCCACTCACTCATGGAGGAAATAGAATATGAAATAGAGTAATTTACCCCTCTCACTGTCTCCCCAATTCTATTCCCCCATATGTTCACTACAGTGAACCCAATGGTGGGGTACCATTAAGCTGATGGGTTGTACATGTAGTATCACTCTAGTAAAATTGGCGCCTACTATGTAGATATTAGTCAACTTGAGGGTAGTTAGTAATATCCACACTAGAATATTAGTAATTCAGCAAGTGAGACAACCTTATAATCAACAGATAGGTCCATTATAGTGGTCAATCTACACACTAGGCAACTCTGGTAACATAACCATTGCTTTTTGTGACAGGAATATAATCCTCTTTATATATACAATTCTTGGGGGGGGGGGGGTTTGTTTGTTTGTTTATTTTCCCAGCATGTAGTTGTAACTAATGGTTACTGTGGGAGTCTCTTGAACTTACTAATATACAGTTTTTCCAATTGATGTTGCTGTTCTTTATCTGTGCAATTATTGTAGTATTTATCCTGCTATTTAGGTATTTACCTTTCTTATGTTAATCTCAATGTCATTTACAGTATATCTCATATATATATTTTTTTTTCATGTTATATTTCAGAATTCATGGAAGCAGAAGATCTGTTTAGAGCAGGAGAGAACTGGTGATTTGTGTACCTTCATGAAACATAAGATGTAGCAAGAATGTAAACCTGTAACTATATTCTACATATCACCTCACCAATCTGTTTATGTATATTTTGTATAAGTAGTTGATAAACCCAGATACATTTGTGTCTCTTACAATTTAAACAGTGGAGGTTAGTTAATTTATATGTTAGAATTTCATCAGGAGTTTCAATGTAAACACTGAATTATCATGTAGAATTTAATTACTGTGTACTAAATAGTACTCCCTGATTGTTTTTTTGGCAATAAGGGGTGGTCCCTTGCAACCAATGGGAAGCTGACTGCTATTCTTTTTAAAGAGCACATACTGATACTTTTAACCAGGTAATGAGTAAGGCAATCTGCTGAAACGCGTATACCTGTCTATTTTTGCAGTCTGCTTCTAACAGTAGATTCATTTTGTCATATATTAACCCTGGGGAGGACGTTTATCCCCCCCTCACACTGTTCATTTTGGTTTGTGTGTTATCTTCACTTATTTTTGCGCTGTAACATTGTTGGTTTGTTTAATAAATCCCTTTTTTGTTACAACTCACTGCATCTGTGCTCCTCGCATTCCTTTGTTTCACTAGATACCTTTATACTCTTGAAACTTTGATATTAAGTGTGTGTTGTATCTTAACACATTCTTTTTTTCAAGTATCAGGTGTAATTGATGTTTGGACTAGGTGTTATTAATTGATTTACTAATAAATAAGTAGTGAGCATATATTCCCAGTTAGCTTTGAGTACGGGGCAATCCCGAAACACGTCCTTTGCTGGGATGTGTGTAGCTCTAAATTTTTTGTGTTTTTAAAATACTTTTTGTATGCTGTCTGTGCCCATATTGGTTATATTTAAGCAGTGCATAAAGTGATACTGAAGTGAGCTTTCCTAGTTTTCTTTCTTTGGATGTTGACTTTGAAACATATACCTACTCAGGACACTCCCACGATCTTGGTATACTTCTACCACTCTGCACTTTAATAACTGTGTAACAATTTTGTTACACTCTGTATCATTGGTACATTATATGTAATTTAGGCGTTTAGATTCCTAAAGGCTGTACCACTGTATTTTTAATATATATGTTTTAAAGATTTAATTTTGTACATTTTATACATTTGTATTTTCATAATTCAGTCTCTGAATATAGCATAGCTCTGTGAGACACATATTGATAGCTCCCACTGTCAGGTTACAGGTAAATTACATATATATATATATATATATATATATATATATATATATATATATATATATATATATGTACTAATATATATATATATATATATATATATATATATATATATAATACAAAATGATGTGTTTCTATATGAAGCCATATTTTTATCAGATATTATTAAAATAGGGTTGCAATTTTGATGCCAGGAGTTGACTCAAAAACCACATGATTTGAATACACATCTCAAGACTAAAATACAGACAGGATGTCCCAAGAAACTTCAAAAGGGGACATTTGCTCCCTAGCCAAAAACAAACTTCAAAACATTTTTTTTTACCTCACCACTTGATGAGATTAGATCTTTTTCAAACAAAGGTAAGCATGGTACCTAGATCAGGATACTACTACCTGTGGTGAGAGGGACGCTGAGTCTGTAATCAGAAGTGAAAAGCTGGTTAAAATCATAGGGAAATGGTAATTAGCACAGGCTTGGTAATTGCCCCTGAACATCAAATACACGTCTGTATTGCTAGCTAAACAGAAAAATATGTTGTATTGTGACACTCAAAACTCACTGTTTAAAATACAACTGTATTTAGATTTCAAGTAAAATATACATCAGTATTGTAGGAATATATATATTTTAATGGATATGAGACTGTCTATTTATGTGATATTAAATATAAAAACAAGAATATGGGAAATTATGGACCTAAGAAGCAGTTACAGATAGCTTTCATGTTAGATAAATATTTGCTGAGATTGATAAACTAGATAAGCAGAAATCTAATGAAAATTATAGGAACAACTGATGAATGGGATATCTGGATGAATAACTATGTAGCAAATGCAATCTATAATTTTCTGGATTTTATATAATTTTGAACACTGCATAGAAATGAATGTGTATATATATATATATATATATATATATATATATAAATCTTTCAAAATGTGTGTATATATATATATATATATATATATATATATATATATATATATATATTGAAATTATAATATATATATATATATATATATATATATATATATATAAAAAAAATAACTCATTGTGTAGTTCATTAACAAATCTAGACAGGCCCAGAGGCTTGTCTACCCACAGAAAACCTCTGAATTACATTGTTTCCAATGCAGCAAAGGATTCTGGGTAAGATATGCAAATTAAGTACATAATGACACACCTTTATATATATATATATATATATATATATATATATATATATATATATATATATATATATATATATATATATATATTGAAAGTATAAAATATCTTAGCCTCTGTATTTTTAAAAATATAAATAGATATTTGTGGACCTAAAAAGATATGATTAATAAAACTTATTTTTATTTCAGATGGACCATAGACAATATTCATGCATGCAGAATTTGTTAAAAATGTGAAACATGCTATATTTGCATGAATGCCATATCAGGATTTTAAATGCTATCAATCTTGAATAGTTAGCAATATAAATCCTTTCAATATAATATAATGTTAAAGACACATGATGTTTCATATTAGAATAATCAGAAAAATTATATGATGCTTCCCCATCTATAATTAATATTGTGAGTGATTGATGCAGGAAGTTATGGTGTAATAAGGTATTACAGCAAAGAGATGATTGGTTGTTGCAGGGATGCATCTCCCTGACAACATGCATTCCCAGCTGAACCAATCCATGTTCAGTTGCAAAGGGCCAATCCGAGACAAGCTTCCGTTTTGGTGTTTCCAATCCTCACCAATGATGGG
The DNA here is from genome assembly GCF_027579735.1 of Bombina bombina. NCBI lineage: Eukaryota > Metazoa > Chordata > Amphibia > Anura > Bombinatoridae > Bombina > Bombina bombina. The sequence goes on along the minus strand of NC_069501.1, from coordinate 19,042,129 downwards.
TAATGATCAAAAAAGGGGAGGGGTGAGATCAGATGATTTAACCCCAAGCATAGAGGCTGCTAGAGGCTGCTGCTGGCTAATCCTGAAGGAATAACTACTGTAGTTATTATTAAAGCACACAGTTACTCTTATACTCCATATGCGGATATCCCCAATTTTTGTATTCTGAGGTGAGATTGTTCCTATTAAGAAATACTGGATATCGATTGGTGTTCATCTTGGTAATGTATTAAAAGATTTCTGTCGTAAATACATTTAAAGAGCAGTTTATAATTTAGCTCATATTCATAGTCTATGTATTGTTAAATTTATATCCTTGATGCTAAATTGTTTTATCTGTGCAAATATAGAGTTATAACTCAGAGTTTGGTTATTTACACAAATAATATATACAATTTCTGATGTTTTAAATTAGAATTGTATTAGTGTATTAAAGTGTGGTTAAATAGCTGAGTATATTACTTGAATGTTAGTAGCTGCTATCTTAAGTCTCATTGTTATATGTTAAATGCAACTCTGAATGAAAGGCTATTGTGAATAAGGCCAGTTCTAAAGGTAAACTTTATGAGCTTTATAAGAAGTATAGCGTATTTTAATAGTTTTTAAACGTGTATAGTATTGACTCACATTCTGATCCCTACAAATATCAGGTATTTATATTAATTTTATGGTTTCTAGTAGATGCATATTGATTGAGGGTTTATTTTTAAAGGATAATTATTAAATATATTGTATTATAACCCTGCCATAGACTGACATATTATTTGGAGAGCACTACTGAGATTCTTATAAATATACTGACATATTATTATGGAGGCACTTGCATGAGATAGTATTAATGTTTATCATATTGATATAATATATTTGTAATAAATAGAAATTATTATAAAAGAGAGAAAAAAAATCATATTTCGAGATTAATATTTTGAAAATATAGTTTTTTTTTGTAGATTGAAATATTGATGTTCATATTTCGAGATTGATATTGATATTTTGAAATATTATTAAAGATTAATTTTTGAAAAATTAATAAAAATATTAATTTTTCATATTTCAAAATTAATCAAAAATATTTTTTCATATTTCAAAATTCATAAAAATATTAATTTTTCATATTTCAAAATTAATATTAATTTTTTTTTTTTTTGCAAATCTAATTTTTTTTTCTTCTCTCTTTTTTATTGGTAAAAATTGTATTAGTGTTTTAATTTAGCTAAATACTAAACCAATATAACAATGTCTGTAGCCAGAAGTGAATCATTTAATTATGTACATAGCGTTGAAAATTGTCCCCTGACAATACCCCTTACTCGAGGTCAGGTCCTTAAGAGGGACATAATAGACCACATTAAAGAAAGGCTTAATATTGCAGGTGAATTAAATTATTTTATGGATATGCTGGAAATTAAGGCTAAAAATATTACCGTTGATAATATGTGGAATGAAAACAATGAATTATTCCAAGAATTATTAATGATTAATCAATGCAAGACTCTCAAAAAGTGAGAAGAATTAATACTAAAATCTTGGCCCCTTGTGATATGCGTTATTGACGAAATGTCGCTTTGTGTCATAGACAAAGAATTGCAAATACAGGAGCTAGAAAGTAGTATTCGCTCCTCACGCAGATGCAAAGAGGATTTAAAAATAGCCAAAAATAAAATGGATGAGTCTGCCAAAAACCTAACCACCTTAGATAAGCATAACATAGACTTACTAGCACAGATACAAGAGTTAAATAAACAGCTTGCGCAAAGCCAGAGAGAACTAAGTGATTTAAAAAGGTCATATCACCATAATAAAAACCCATATGTTAACAGTGAAAATAATGCAGATAATTCTAACTCCCTTAGAGAATGCGTCAGGGACAAAATGCAGAAATATATGGAAGAGTGTAGACAAAGGACCCCTATTGGGTCAGAAATAGATTTCCCAAATAGACAATCACCTCATGATGTAAATCCAGGGAACTGCTGTAACTCAGCTGGTGCGGGTGAGGGAAACTCTAATAAGGAGTCCCAAAGCACGTCTAATAAGGTATATGACTCCCATAAAATAATTACTTTCCTAAAGGGTGCAGTGCCTGTATTCTCCAACAAGGGAACAAACTCTGTAATTGATCACTTAGAGGCCTTTGAAAATGCATTATCTATAATGAATGTTACAAGTGAGAAATTAAAAATTAAATTTCTGCCCTGGGTATTTGACGGTAAACATCACAAATTCTTAACTTCACTAAAGGATATGAATATTCATTCCTGGAGTGAAATAAAACGACAGTGCAGAAAAAAGTTCGGGCAACATCGCACTAAAACTGCCACAAAAATAGCTGTATATGGTTTAAAATGTAGTGCGAATCAAAGTCCCATAGACTTCCTTTCTGTATTGAAAAATGCGTACAGTATGGCTGAAGATAATCCCATATTTGAATGCTCAGAATTTGTAAATTTATATTTTGAACCACTGCCCACAATCATCAAAATTAATTTAGCTAGAGATTTTGATGAGAACTGTTCCTTGGAGTGGCTGATTAAAGAGAGTACAAAGTTATACTCTATTCAGCAGTCCAGTGAACAGGGGGTGAAAAGGGAAACAAAACCCAAAATCGTGGCAGAAACTACGGTGTCACCTAGCCCCCTCAATTTGGAGTCTAAAAAGAAAACCTACGCGGAGATGGCCAGTCAAAACAGGCCATCTCCACAGAGGTTTAACTCTACCCCTTCCCCAACATGGGCTGAGGCGCAGAGAGACTATATCCAAAAGGGGGAACATAATCAGGTGAATAATTACTCACAAAGAGAATACTCACCAAATAATTGGTATCCGCGCAATGGTAGATACAATAGATGGCAAAGATATTCTCAGGGTAACCAGACACCCCAAGTATATAATGCTCCCCAAAGTACTAATGCTGAACAAGCTGAACCCCAGGGGCAACCATGACAGGATATAAATAGAGGCCCTGATTCTGAGGGGAACCAACGATCCAGGAATCATTATTATGGGGCATCAAGAGGTAGGCCCAGGGGGATTAAACTGATCGTTTAATTATTGGTAGTGATCTGAAGTGATTAAGCACCATAATTGATTGCATAAATAATGTAATTTGGTCACAAGTTAAACGGCCAATAAATTATGAGCAATCCGATATATCTTGCACCTGTCATAACTGTCACATGGTGGAAGATAACCCAGATGCTGTGGAGATTCATTTCAGGAATAACTCTGTACCTGAAATCACTACAAATACAAATAGATTATCAGACTCCTTTAAGTGGCTCTGATGGTAATATTTTTAAAATTTCGCCTGGAAAGATAGCGAATATTTCCTTAGACAGCGATGTATTAACCATATCTCTCCACAAGGGGGATCATAGAATCCCTAAGGGAGGGGGCCACGCTCAATACCTCACAGGAATTGAGAGAGTTAAAGAGGATCTATTTATCCCTATACAAGTGCATGACCTTGGTACAACAAAATATGCCAAATTGAACTTAAAACAGGAAGCTAGCTATATAAGCGAAGGCTTATTAGTGCAGATAGCGGAACCTAAAATTATTAAATATCTTTCTCCCCAAGACCACTCTGTCCACAACCTGGATAACAGGTTTGAAAGCTATAACATCACAGCTAAATGCTTATTATATAGGTAATAAATCAGTGAAGCACCTGTTTTTAGTTTTAAATACTCCCCATAATCAAATATACATTGGCTTACATAGATATGCCATACAAATAGATTTCATAAACTCTTGCCTCTGGAGCAGGTTAAAAGGGGACCCTGAAATATTTCATGATGAAAATGCAGCCCTAAAATCAAACCAGCAATTGCCATATGCTGTGAATATGCAGGTGTCTAGCGATGTTATAATACCTGCAGGAGCTGATAAATTCCTTTTACCCTTACAGGTAAAGAGAGGTCAGAAATTAAAAACTTCTGAAACACTAATTTGCCTCTCCCATAGAATACAAAATCTGGGTGTCACAATGACCTACACTCCTTTGGTAAATATTAGAACTATTCCAATACATGTTATTGTGCATAACATGACCACGCAGGATATAAACTTATCCAAGGGGACTACTATAGGATATGCGCTGGAATCAAGTTATTACATTTTTGGATTCCAGAATAATGTAATTGGGCTAATACCTGAAGGATACTTAACTGAAGAACAATTAATAGAACAATCCTTTACATCTATGCCAGAAGGTCTATTTAATATTCAGTCTATTTATCCCTTCAGCTCAGAGGAAGGCATCTGTAAAATTGAAGAAGCCTCTCTAGTGTTTGATCAGCCGATCAAACAGCAAGATTACCCCAATACCCAGAGTCATGGGGGCAATGTAAATTATAATCAAGGGGATCTCACCTCTAGGTTGGAAGAAGCCTATGAAATAGGACAGCCTGAAATCTTTCCAGGATTTCAGCAAATAGTCGAAGAGCAAATATCCTTAGCTAATGGCTGTTCCAGCGATGATGAACACCAACAGCTGCGAGAACTCCTGATGGAGTACAAGGATATTTTTGCTAGGGATTCTTATGACTGTGGTACTACAGACTTGCACATTGCAAAAATACAATCAAATCACAATGCACCACCTGTCTTTGTTAAACAATATAAACTTCCTTTAGCCTCATATGATTCTCTTGCAGAAATCATAAGGAACTTGGAAGGAAGAGGTATTATCAGACAGGTTCACAGCTCTTACAACAATCCTTTTCTAGGTGTTCTTAAGCCCAATGGACAATGGCATTTGTGTGCTGATTTAAGACAACTAAACAAACAAGTGTACATGTCTGGCTGGCCTGTACCATACATTGACCAATGCCTAGCACAAATGCATGGATCCAAAATATTCACTGCCATTGATTGTGCACAGGGATATTGGACCATAAAAGTACACGAGGAAGACCAGTATAAGCTGGCATTCTCATTCCAAAAGGTCCAATATGCATTTCAGAGACTCCCTTTTGGATACATAAATTTTGGACATGAATTTGCTGTATTCATGCATAAGGCTATGCCTGATGCACTGGAAAGGGGGACCTTATCTTATGTTGATGATGTTGTAATCAAAAGCACAGACTTTGAGAAACACATTGCAAAGCTTAAACATGTCCTCAGCCAACTTAAAAGGGCAGGTGTCAAATTATCCCTACAAAAAGCTCAATGGTGCCGCATTCGTGTAAACTTCTTGGGACATGAAGTTACTTCTGAAGGACTAAATACTCAGAAGAAAAAGGTGGAAGCTATAGTAAGTTCTAAAAACCCAACTAACTTAAAGGAATTAAGATCATTCCTGGGTATGACAAATTATTCTAGCAAATTCATTGATATTTATGCAGAGTTAGCTAAACCACTACTACTTCTTCTAAATAAGGATGTAAAATGGCACTGGAGTGAGACTCAAGAAACAGCCATCTGAGAGCTGAAGGGAAAACTCACTCAAGCACCTTGCTTAGCGTACCCTGAAGGTGGTAAACCTTTCTTCTTAGAAAAAGGGTACACAGATATAAGCATGAGTGCTGTTTTATACCAAAAACATGATAATTTAAGCAAAGCCATTGCTTATGCGAGCAAAACTCTATCCCCAGTAGAAATAAAATTTAGCGATTGCGAAAAAGCCCTCTTATCTACTGTATGGGCTCTACAAAATTTCCACAGCTATATACAGGGCGAGAAAATTATTGTAGAAACGGCCCACCAGCCTTTGCTATATTTGCAAAGTGAGAGAATAAGAGATGGGAATTTGTCAAATAGCCACATAACAGCATGGACTCTTTCCTTACAAGGCTGGCCTTTAGAAATTCGCTACAAGCAGAATAAAAAGAATCCAGTCGCACAGGGGCTTGCTGAGCTCCACGACTGTACTGCTAGAGATCCGGGGGAAGAATTATCAGAAGATGATTTCCTGGAGGAACAATTGCTTTCCCCATATAAAATATACAATGAGGACCAGTGTCAAACATTACCTTGGGTATATGTTGATGGTTGTTCTTACCATGCCATTATTGATAATGAGCGCAGATTAGTCACTGGCGTTGGTATAACTTGGGCAAATGGATTCTCAAATATATCTATAGGTTTCAGCATTGGACCAAGATCCAGTCAAGTTGCAGAACTCACTGCTGTTCTAAAAACCATTGAAATGGCTATTGAACATGGTATGTTCAATATTTTGATGAATACCTGCCAACTTGGAAAAGAAATGGCATGCAGAAAAGTAACAACAAACCAGTCAAGCATGGCAAGTTGTTCTGCGAGATTGATAATCTGGTGGTATCCAATGATTTAACCATACACTGGAAGAAGACCAAGGGTCATTCCAGGGTTCTAGGTCCTGATAAGGAAGGCAATGACCTAGCGGAATCATTAGCCAAACAAGGAGCCATAACTGGAGAACTCCTTAATATTGACCACTTAATGGGTACAATTCAGGTAGAAGCCATTACCAGAAACCAGGCTAAACAACAGAGTGTGCCTAACTTGGTACAATGGAGTCAGGATTCTCCTAGTGAGGACCTGATCACTAGTCAAAAAGAAGACCCCGTTGTAGGCACCTTCTATAAACACATAGAAGATCCTGAAAATAACCCCATATCAAAAGATGATTGTATTGGCAAAGAAGATCTTAGAATCTTAATGAAATCCAGAACACAATTCAAGTTTCAGGATGGTTTGTAAATTAGAACCTCCAAAACTGGCATGCAGCAATGGGTAGTACCCAGCAAGTACAGAGGTCTAATGCTTCAACATGCCCATGATGCCCCCACATCTGGTCATTGTGGTGCCAAACTCACGTATGAAATATTGCGTGACTACATTTTTTGGCCACACATGTTGAAAGATGTTCAAACCTACTGTCAAGGTTGTTTAATCTGTCCACAGTTCCAACCCACTGCACCAACGCATAGTGCGCCATTGCAGAAAAGGGGGATTGTAATGCCATGGTCAGATATACAAATTGATTTTATTGGTCCAGTAACAAGGTCATCAAGAGGTACCTGCACCTGCATTATGCCTTTGTGTTTGCTCCAAGGAATTTAGAGAAAGCTGCAACTGCCGCTAAAATTATGATCTCAAAACGTCCAAAAAGGAATATGAAATAAATGATAAAGTTTATCTTTATAACTTTGGAAGAGATCAGGTTAGGGAGAAGAAATTTCTTCCATCATGGAAAGGTCCTTTTGTCATTACTGACAAAATATCTCCAGTGGCCTATAAAATACGGATCCCCAGAAAGGAAAGTTTCATAGATAAATGGGTCCATATCAATCAGCTGCGAGCGTGTCATCCTAGGTCCCAACTACAAGTCATAGAGGGAGAATGAAGTGTCATATCCCCAAATGAAATAAAGACATACTGTAGTTTAAATATGCCTAACTGATAAACATGAAGGCTCAAAAAGGACGGACTTTCTACATAGAAGGCTGTCTATGTGTACAGTCAACACATTCACCAACTTCCACTGACTTTAAGCCAATTCAAATACATGTGTCCTACATCTATGTGAAGTTGGAAGGGGGATTTATGTCAGGGTACAGGCAAATTACATATATATATATATATATATATATATGTACTAATACAGGGAGTGCAGAATTATTAGGCAAGTTGTATTTTTGAGGATAAATTTTATTATTGAACAACAACCATGTTCTCAATGAACCCAAAAAACTAATTAATATCAAAGCTGAATAGTTTTGGAAGTAGTTTTTAGTTTGTTTTTAGTTATAGCTATTTTAGGGGGATATCTGTGTGTGCAGGTGACTATTACTGTGCATAATTATTAGGCAACTTAACAAAAAACAAATATATATCCATTTCAATTATTTATTTTTACCAGTGAAACCAATATAACATCTCAACATTCACAAATATACATTTCTGACATTCAAAAACAAAACAAAAACAAATCAGTGACCAATATAGCCACCTTTCTTTGCAAGGACACTCAAAAGCCTGCCATCCATGGATTCTGTCAGTGTTTTGATCTGTTCACCATCAACATTGCGTGCAGCAGCAACCACAGCCTCCCAGACACTGTTCAGAGAGGTGTACTGTTTTCCCTCCTTGTAAATCTCACATTTGATGATGGACCACAGGTTCTCAATGGGGTTCAGATCAGGTGAACAAGGAGGCCATGTCATTAGATTTTCTTCTTTTATACCCTTTCTTGCCAGCCACGCTGTGGAGTACTTGGACGTGTGTGATGGAGCATTGTCCTGCATGAAAATCATGTTTTTCTTGAAGGATGCAGACTTCTTCCTGTACCACTGCTTGAAGAAGGTGTCTTCCAGAAACTGGCAGTAGGACTGGGAGTTGAGCTTGACTCCATCCTCAACCCGAAAAGGCCCCACAAGCTCATCTTTGATGATACCAGCCCAAACCAGTACTCCACCTCCACCTTGCTGGCGTCTGAGTCGGACTGGAGCTCTCTGCCCTTTACCAATCCAGCCACGGGCCCATCCATCTGGCCCATCAAGACTCACTCTCATTTCATCAGTCCATAAAACCTTAGAAAAATCAGTCTTGAGATATTTCTTGGCCCAGTCTTGACGTTTCAGCTTGTGTGTCTTGTTCAGTGGTGGTCGTCTTTCAGCCTTTCTTACCTTGGCCATGTCTCTGAGTATTGCACACCTTGTGCTTTTGGGCACTCCAGTGATGTTGCAGCTCTGAAATATGGCCAAACTAGTGGCAAGTGGCATCTTGGCAGCTGCACGCTTGACTTTTCTCAGTTCATGGGCAGTTATTTTGCGCCTTGGTTTTTCCACACACTTCTTGCGACCCTGTTGACTATTTTGAATGAAACACTTGATTGTTCGATGATCACGCTTCAGAAGCTTTGCAATTTTAAGAGTGCTGCATCCCTCTGCAAGATATCTCACTATTTTTGACTTTTCTGAGCCTGTCAAGTCCTTCTTTTGACCCATTTTGCCAAAGGAAAGGAAGTTGCCTAATAATTATGCACACCTGATATAGGGTGTTGATGTCATTAGACCACACCCCTTCTCATTACAGAGATGCACATCACCTAATATGCTTAATTGGTAGTAGGGTTTCGAGCCTATACAGCTTGGAGTAAGACAACATGCATAAAGAGGATGATGTGGTCAAAATACTCATTTGCCTAATAATTCTGCACTCCTTGTATATACATATATATAAATAATACAAAATGATGTGTTCCTATATGAAGCCATATTTTTATCAGATATTATTAAAATAGGGTTGCAATTCTGATGCCAGGAATTGACTGAAAACCCACATGATTTAAATATACATCTCAAGACTCAAATACAGACAGGATGTCCCAAGAAACTTTAAAAGGGGACATTTGCTCCCTAGCCAAATACAAACTTCAAAACATTTTTTTTTTACCTCACCACTTGATGAGATTAGATTTTTTTCAAACAAAGATAAGCATGGTACCTAGATCAGGATACTACTACCTGTGGTGAGAGGCACGCTGAGTCTGTAATCAGTAGTGAAAAACTGGTCAAAATCATAGGGAAATGGTAATTAGCACAGGCTTGGTAATTACCCCTGAATCTATTTATGTGATATTAAATATAAACACATGAATATGGGAAATTATGGACCTAAGAAGCAGTGACAGATAGCATTCATGTTGGATAAATATTTGCTGAGATTGATAAACTAGATAAGCAGAAATCTAATGAAAATTATAGGAACAACTGATGAATGGGATAGCTGGATGAATAACTATGTAGCAATCTATTATTTGCTGGATTTTATATAATTTTGAACACTGCATAGAAATGAATGTATATATATATATATATATATATATATATAAATTTTTCAAAAATATATATATTGAAAGTATAACATATTTTAGTCTCTGTATTTTTAAGAATATAAATAGATATTTGTGGACCTAAAAAGAAATGATTAATAACACTTATTTTTTTTCAGATAGACCCTAGACAAGATTCATGCATGCAGAATTTGTTAAAATGTGAAACATGCTGTATTTGCATGAATGCCATATCAGGATTTTAAATGCTATCAATCTTGAATAGTTAGCAATATAAATTGTATAATGTTAAAGACACATGATGTTTCATATTAGAATAATCAGAAAAATGATATGATGCTGCCCCATCTATAATTAATATTGTGAGTGATTGATGCAGGAAGTTATTGGCCTAGCGACAGCTCCAAGAATCTTTTCAAAGGTTCTCGGTGCCCAACTCTCTGTAATCAGAGAACGGGGTATTGGGGTGTTAACTTATTTGGACGATATCTTGGTACTAGCTCAGTCTTTACATTCTGTAGAATCTCACACAAATCAACGAGTGTTGTTTCCTTAAAAGACATGGTTGGAGGATCAATTTACCAAAATGTTTTTTGATTCCTCAGACAAGGGTCACCTTTTTAGGTTTCCAGATAGATTCAGTGTCCATGACTCTGTCTCTAACAGACAAGAGACGATTAAAATTGGCTTCAGCTAGTCGGAACCTTCAGTCTCAATCATTCCCTTCAGTAGCTATGTGCATGGAAGTTTTAGGTCTCATTACTGCAGCATCGGATGCGATCCCCTTTGCTCATTTTCATATGAGACCTCTCTAGCTTTGTATGCTGAACCAATGGTGCAGGGATTATAAAAATATATCACAATTAATATCCTTAAATCCCAATGTTTGACTCTCTCTGAATTAAGGGGCCTCTTTTGTTAGATAACCATCTAAAGTTCAAGGGGCCTCTTTTGTTCATCCAACCTGGACTGTGATTACAACAGATGCAAGTCTTTCAGGTTGGGAATCTCTCTGGGAATCTCTGACAGCACAAGGGGTTTTGAAATCTCAAGAGGTGAGGTTACCAATCAATGTTTAAGAACTCTGTGCTATTTTCAGGGCTCTTCAGGTTTGGCCTCTGTTGAAGAGAAAACCATTAATTTATTTTCAGACAGATAATATCACAACTGTGGCATATGTCAATCATCAGGGTGGGACTCGCAGTACCCAGCTCCTGTCTAATTTCTGTGGTTCTTATCCCAGGTATAGATAATTGGAAAGCGGATTATCTCAGCCATCAGACTTTACATCCGGGGGAGTGGTCACTCCATCCAGATGTGTTTTCTCAGATTGTTCAGATGTGGGGTCTTCCAGAAATAGATCTGATGGTTTCCCATCTAAACAAGAAACTACCCACGTACCTGTCCTGGTCCAGGGAGCCTTAGGCAGAAGCGGTTCCTTAGTGTTACCAACCTGTTTATATCTTCCCGCCTCTGGTTCTTCTTCCAAGAGTGTTTTCCAAGATCATCATGGAACAATCGTTTGTGTTGCTGGTAGCTCCAGCATTGCCTCACAGGTTTTGGTATGTGGATCTTGTTCGGATGTCCAGTTGCCAACCTTGGCCACTTCCATTAAGGCCAGACCTTCTGTCTCAAGGTCCGTTTTTCCATCAGGATCTCAAATCATTAAATTTGAAGGTATGGAAATTGAATGCCTAGTGCTTAGTCATAGAGGTTTCTCTGACTCTGTGATTAATACTATGTTACAGGCTTGTAAATCTGTTTCTAGAAAGATTTATTATCGAGTTTGGAAGACTTATATTTCATGGTGTTCTTCTCATAAATTCTCCTGGCATTCTTTTCTAATTCCTAGATTTTTACAGTTTCTTCAAGATGGTTTGGATAAGGGTTTGTCTGCAAGTTCCTTAAAGGGACAAATCTCTCCTCTTTCTGTTTTATTTCACAGAAAGATTGCTAAGCTTCCTGATATTCACTGTTTTGTACAGGCGTTGGTCCATATCAAGCCTGTCATTAAATCAATTTCTCCTCTTTGGAGTCTTAATTTGGTTTTGAAGGCTTTTACAGGCTCCTCCGTTTGAGCCTATGCATTCTTTGGAGATTAAACTGCTTTCTTGGAAATTGTTGTTCCTTTTGGGCATCTCTTCTGCTAGAAGAGTTTCTGAATTATCTGCTCTTTCTTGTGAATCGCATTTTCTGATTTTACATTAGGATAAGGCAGTTTTGTGGACTTCATTTAAATTTCTACCTAAGGTTGTGAATTCTAACAACATTAATAGAGAAATTGTTGTCCCTTCTTTGTGTCCTAATCCTAATAATTCTTTTGAGAGATCCTTACATTTGTTGGATGTGGTAAGAGCTTTGAAATATTATGTTGAAGCTACTAAAGATTTCAGGAAGCCTTCTAGTCTATTTGTTATATTTTCTGGTTCTAGGAAAGGTCAGAAGGCTTCTGCCATTTCCTTGGCATCTTGGTTAAAGCTTTTGATTCATCAGGATTATTTGGAGTCAGGTCAGGCCATGCCTCAGAGAATTACAGCTCATTCTACTAGATCAATCTCCACTTCATGGGCTTTTTAGAATGAAGCTTCTGTTGATCAGATTTGCAAATCAGAAACTTGGTCTTCTTTACATACATTTACAAAATTCTACCGTTTTGATGTATTTGCTTCTTTGGAAGCAGTTTTTGGTAGAAAAGTTTTTCAGGCAGCTGTTTCAGTTTGATTCCTCTGCTTATGTTTGAGTTTTTTTCTTTTTATTATGAGAATAAAGTTATATTTTGGGTTGTGGATTTATTTTTTTCAGAGGAAAATGGCTGTTATTATTTTTATCTCTCCCTCTCTAGTGACTCTTCTGTGGAGTTCCACATCTTGGGTATTACTATCCCATACGTCACTAGCTCATGGACTCTTGCCAATTACATGAAAGAAAACATAATTTATATAAGAACTTACCTGATAAATTCATTTCTTTCATATTGGCAAGAGTCCATGAGACCCACCCTTTTTATGATGGTTATGATTTTTTGTATAAAGCACAATTATTTCCAAATTCCTTTGTTGATGCTTTTTACTCCTTTCTTTTTCACCCCACTACTTGGCTATTCGTTAAACTGAATTGTGGGTGTGGTGAGGGGTGTATTTATAGGCATTTTGAGGTTTGGGAAACTTTGCCCCTACTGGTAGGATTGTATATCCCATACGTCACTAGCTCATGGACTCTTGCCAATATGAAGGAAATTATTTTCTTACATAAAGTTTTTTCTATGTTCTCTTGACATGTAAGCTCAGGAGTGTGCGCTTATCTGGAGAACTATATGGCAGTAGGTTTGCAAGAGTGTTATCCATTTGCAAGTGCACTAGAGGGCAGCACTATTTCCTGCCATCTGGTGCTCCAGACACTTACCTAGTGCCTAAAGTGTTATCATAGCTCATGGCACATGGGGCAGAATTAAACATACAGCCTTTTTAATGTGCTCAGTTTTCGTGGCTAACATACTGCTGCAGTATATAAGCCATGCAAACTGAGCACATTAAAAATGCTGTTTGTTTTATTGTAGAGCAGGCCAGGATGTTACCGCTCCTTATTTTTCTCTGCAGGTTGTGCTCCTTATGTACCCCTGCTCTCCATGCTACTGCCGGCTTGCCCGCCACTAAAAGAGGCCCTGCTTCCAACACACACTCCCCTGGCCTCTAGGAGGCGATGAATTGCATGCAATATCACCTTTAGTTAGTAGGAAGCCGGCTGGATACGCAGCTGTTTGTGGTTACATAGCAAAATAAAAAAACTGTTTGCTCACCGGTCCCCTCATAGTTACCCTAAGATAGCGGCCCGGCTCTCAGCATGTCAAATAGTGCCGCCCCCCAAAATCTGCCGCCCTAGGCCCAGGCCTTGTTTGCCTAGGCCATAATACGCCCCTGGGCTCACCGGTAACAGCAGTCATGAGTCTATGATTAAGGCTGTCACCAGCCAAAACGCATCAGCCTGATATGACCTGACATGCATGTTGTTTTTATAACTTTTTTTCACGTGTGCCATTCTTAAGTTTTTTAACCCTTTTTGGAATAAAGAAAATGTTTTTAACTCAAGAAGCAGTTTTTTGTCTGTTTTTTTGCATTACTATACATCCAAGGAGCATGCTGTGGATTAACTGCTGAGTGTCTAGGAGCGTTCTTATACACGTTGAGGCTTCGGGTAGGGGATTTCACCATTACCGCTGCCAGGATCATTTACAGCAGTCAGAGAACACCCATCACAGCTCATTACGGACAAACCGCATACCGATTGGCCAAGCCGTGGTCACGAGGTACGGAAGTGACAACAGACACAGAGAACACTGACGTTTAGCTCCAATACCAAGTGGAAGAAGAGAAGTCCTGGGCTTAACGGCGGGCCCACATTAAGGCAGTGGGAGTCTGAATCTTGAGCCAAGGAAAGTGGAGGTGAGAACGGATGTCATTTATTTGGCATTTGCTATATGTCAACACATTATATGGAATGTGTGCTCATATGTTAATTTGCTTAACTGTTAGCAGTGGGGTAACCTTGAGTCACAGCAATTGTCTAACAGTGTGGTAATGCTTTCCATAACTTGTCCATCTGCTCTGAGGCTGTGGACATCAATCTGCCCAATCCTATACAATCGGGCTGATTGACACCTTCTGCTAGTGGCCGATAGGCCGCGAATCTGCAGGGGGTGGCATTGCATAAGCAGTTCTGGTGAATTGCTTGTGTAATGATAAATGCTGACAGCGTATGAGGTCGGCATTTATCGATGTCTGTCGGATATGATCCGCTGAGCGGATCATGTCGGACAGACCGATGATAAATCGGCCCCATAGTATATATATATATATATATATATATATATATATATATATATATATATTTCTTATAGAAACTATTGAATGTAACAGACCTATAAAGTGTTTGTGTGAGGAGTGGGGTGTAGGCAAAGATGTTTGTGTTGGGAGGGGGATGTAGGGGAGGTTGTTTGTGTGTAGAGCGGTGTAGGCAAAGGTGTTTGTGCTTGGAGAGGGAGATGTAGGGGAGGTTGTTTGTGTGTAGAGGGGTGTAAGCGAAGGTGTTTATGTGGGGAGGGGGTGTAGGGGAGGGTGCTTGATTGAAGAGGTGTATAGGGGAGGTGTTTGTGTGGAAAATGGTGTAGGGGAGGTGTTTGTGTGGGGAAGGAGGTGTAGGGGAGGGTGTTTGTGTGGATAGGGGTGTAGGGGAAGGTGTTTGTGTAAGGTGTAGGTGTATGGGAGAGTGTTTGTGTCAAGAGGGGTGTAGGGGAGGTGTTTTTGTGGAGAGGGGTGTAGCGGAAGTGTTTGTATGGAGAGGGGTGTAGGGGAGGTTTTTGGTGAAGAGGGGTGTAGGGGAGATGTTTATGTGGAGAGGGGTGTAGGTGAAGGTGTTTGTGTGGCGAGTGGTGTAGGGGAGGTTTTTTTTGTGTGGAAAGGGATGGTAGGGGAGGGTGTTTGTGTGGAGAGGGGTGTAGGGGAGGTGTTTGTGTGGGGAGGGGGTGTAGGAGAAGATGTTTGTGTGGAGAGAGGTGTAGAAAAAGTTGTTTGTGTGGAGAGGGATGTAGGGGAGGTGTTTGTGTGGCGAGGGTTATGGGGGAAGTGTTAGTTTGGGGAGGGAGGCATAGGAGAGGGTGTTTGTGTGGGAGAGGTGTGTAGGGGAGGTGTTTGTGTGAAAAGGGTGTAAGAGAGGTGTTTGAGTGGAGAGGGGTGTAGGAGAGGTGTTTTTGTGGAGAGGGGTGTAGGGGAAGCTTTTGTGTGGAGAAGGGTGTAGGAGAGGTGTTTTTGTGGAGAGGGGTGTAGGGGAGGTTTTTGTGTGGAGAGGGGTGTAGTAGAGGTGTTTTTGTGGAGAGGGGTGTAGGGGAGGTGTTTTGTGGAGAGGGGTGTAGGGGAGGTTTTTGTGTGGAGAGGGGTATAGGGGAGGTTTTTGTGTGGAGAGGGGTGTAGTATAGGTGTTTTTGTGGAGAGGGGTGTAGGGGAGGTTTTTGTGTGGAGAGTGGTATAAGCGAAGGTGTTTATGTGGGGAGGGGGTGTAGGGGAGGGTGCTTGATTGAAGAGGTGTATAGGGGAGGTGTTTGTGTGGAAAATGGTGTAGGGGAAGTGTTTGTGTGGGGAAGGGGGTGTAGGGGAGGGTGTTTGTGTGGATAGGGGTGTAGGGGAAGGTGTTTGTGTAAGGTGTAGGTGTATGGGAGAGTGTTTGTGTCAAGAGGGGTGTAGGGGAGGTGTTTTTGTGGAGAGGGGTGTAGCGGAAGTGTTTGTATGGAGAGGGGTGTAGGGGAGCTTTTTGGTGAAGAGGGGTGTAGGGGAGGTGTTTATGTGGAGAGGGGTGTAGGTGAAGGTGTTTGTGTGGGGAGGGGGGTGTAGGAGAAGATGTTTGTGTGAAGAGAGGTGTAGAAAAAGTTGTTTGTGTGGAGAGGGATGTAGGGGAGGTGTTTGTGTGGCGAGGGTTATGGGGGAAGTGTTAGTTTTGGGAGGGAGGCATAGGAGAGGGTGTTTGTGTGGGAGAGGTGTGTAGGGGAGGTGTTTGTGTGAAAAGGGTGTAAGAGAGGTGTTTGAGTGGAGAGGGGTGTAGGAGAGGTGTTTTTGTGGAGAGGGGTGTAGGGGAGGCTTTAGTGTGGAGAAGGGTGTAGGAGAGGTGTTTTTGTGAAGAGGGGTGTAGGGGAGGTTTTTGTGTGGAGAGGGGTGGTAGGGGAGGGTGTTTGTGTGGAGAGGGGTGTAGGGGAGGTGTTTGTGTGGGGAGGGGGGTGTAGGAGAAGATGTTTGTGTGAAGAGAGGTGTAGAAAAAGTTGTTTGTGTGGAGAGGGATGTAGGGGAGGTGTTTGTGTGGCGAGGGTTATGGGGGAAGTGTTAGTTTTGGGAGGGAGGCATAGGAGAGGGTGTTTGTGTGGGAGAGTTGTGTAGGGGAGGTGTTTGTGTGAAAAGGGTGTAAGAGAGGTGTTTGAGTGGAGAGGGGTGTAGGAGAGGTGTTTTTGTGGAGAGGGGTGTAGGGGAGGCTTTTGTGTGGAGAAGGGTGTAGGAGAGGTGTTTTTGTGGAGAGGGGTGTAGGGGAGGTTTTTGTGTGGAGAGGGGTGTAGAAGAGGTGTTTTTGTGGAGAGGGGTGTAGGGGAGATGTTTTGTGGAGAGGGGTGTAGGGGAGGTTTTTGTGTGGAGAGGGGTATAGGGGAGGTTTTTGTGTGGAGAGGGGTGTAGTATAGGTGTTTTTGTGGAGAGGGGTGTAGGGGAGGTTTTTGTGTGGGAGGGGTGTAGGAGAGGTGTTTTTGTGGTGAGGGGTGTAGAGGAGCTGTTTGTGTGGAGATGGGTGTAGGGGAGGTGTTTGTGTGAAAAGGGGTATAAGAGAGGTGTTTGTGTGGAGAGGGGTGTAGGGGAGGTGTTTGTGTGGAGAGGGGTGTAGGGGAGGTGTTTGTGTGAAAAGGGGTGTAAGAGAGGTGTTTGTGTGGAGAGGGGCGTAGGGGAGGTGTTTGTGTGGAGAGGGGTGTAGGGGAGGTGTTTCTGTGAAGAGTGTGCCATGGTCTGACATCACTAGGAGAATCCAGGCATGTTGGTGACATCACCAGGCCCATGTTTAGTGATGCCCTACAGTTCCATAAGACTTAAAAGAGCTGGATGGGGGGTAAGTATTAAACCCCTCAATCTCGGCTACCTTAAGTCACAGAGACCAAAAAAAACACATTTTAAAGGGAAATCACCCACTTTTTCAAATGTTGGAAGTTAAATGTATTGTCAGGGATTTGACTGTCTCTTTAAGGATTGTACATCTTCCTGGTTGCTGATTGGTTACACCTCTCTTAAAACAGGTGTTCTCTCAACACGCCTTGCTCAGTATTCTGGAAACCTAGCCTAAGTTAGGTGTGATACAAGCCCTGTAACTTTCGCTGTTGTTATTTATGCACTGATTTGTTTCCTGCTTCTTTCAGCACTTCTACAAGATGAACTTTGGATTACAGTGAACTTACTTTCCTGCCGTTTTGCAAGGAGCTGTGATTTCTACACATCGTAGTTACATCCTGACAACAGATCCTCTCTACCACTGGGTAATCACATAGCAAGTAATCTCGGGACTTCCCAATAACTTTCTTTTGTCTTACCGGTATCCTCCGTGAATAAGCTGAAACGGACTGACGATACGTCACTTCCGGTCTCCCGGTCTCACAGCCCTGTACGCTGTTCTGACAATCTCCAAAAGGAAACAGTGTTGCGGTCAAGCTTACTGGCAAAGGATCAGCTTGCAGTGCTATACAAACACCGCTCAGTGGATGTAACAGACGGATTACTCATAACCCTGTATGTAAGGTACTTTAAACACTCTCTATTGATCTGCAACTATATGAACTGTACATAAGCTTGATAGAGACTTCCACAAAATCTTGCTGAGACTCTGTAGGTTGCTCAAGACCTGTTGCCACTTAGGAAATCTCACACTGAGCAAGTGAGACTTTAGAGAGCTAGAATCATATCTAATTCTCAACCATTTTACTGTGTATCAATTTGTGCAGTAACAAAGAAATATATTAACATCACTGATAATCTGGGTCCTCTCTCACCATAGTGGATTCAAAAACATTAGTGTAAACAATCTATCATTTTAACCTGCAGTTGAGTTCCACATTCCTTGTTGTATCGTTATATGTATAAGCACAAATTTATAATATATCAAATAAAAAATCCCTATACTACTCTAAACTGTTTACAGGCTGTTGTTTTCTAGTCACTTATAAAAGGTTAATGAAAAGGCTTAGAGACCCCAATAGAGGGGGGGACTTAGTTTTTTTTTTTTTTAAGAAAAGAGCTGATTAACTTGGGGCAATGCCCTGCAAAAAGCCCTTTTTAAGTAATGTAGTATTTTATTATTTTTTTATGTAATTAAGGGGTTCATTTAGGGGATGTTAGGTTAGGGAGCTCAGTCATTAACTTACAGCTAGATTACAAGTTTTGAGTGCTATAGGGATTTTAATGACCACCACAAAAGCAGTGTTATTTCACCTCCCTATAGCGCTGGTATTACAGGTTTTAAAAAAGCATGCTTGCGCGGGGGCGATATTGTTGCATTGAGCTCCATACCACACCCAAATACAAGCGCTGCATTGACGTGCTCGTGCACGATTTTCCCATAGACATCAATAGGGAGAGCCAGATGTCTTCAGGGTGGACCCGCTCCGCACCGGCTGGATGAAGATAGAAGAGGCTGCCTGGATGAAGACTTCTTGCCGCCTGGATGAGGACTTCGCTGGCTGGATGAAGATCCTTCAAGCGGGACTTCAACAACTGTAAGTGGATCATTGGGGGTTATTATATTAGCTTAGGGTTTGGGTGATTCATAAAAAAGCTGAATGCCCTTTTAAGGGCAATGCAAAAGAGCTAAATGCTCTTTTAAGGGCAATGCCCATACAATGCCATTTTAAGGGCAATGGTTAGCTTAGGTTATTTTAGATAGCTTTTTATTTTGGGGGGTTAGTTGGGTGGGTGTTGGGTTTTTACTGTTGGGGGGTGTTTGTATATTTTTACAGGTAAAAGAGCTGATATCTTTGGGGCAATGCCCCACAAAAGGCCCTTTTAAGGGCTATTGGTAGTTTATTGTAGGTTAGGGTTTTTTTTATTTTGGGTGGGCTTTTTTATTTCGATAGGGCTATTAGATTAGGTGTAATTCTTTTTTATTTTTGATAATTTGTTTGTTATTTTTTGTAATGTTAGTTTTTTATTTTTAGTAATTTTAGTGTTTTTTTGTGGTAATGTTAGGTTTTAGTGTGAGGCAGGTTAGGTTTTATTTCACAGGTAAGTTTGTATTTATTTTAGCTAGGTAGTTAATAAATAATTAATAACTATTTACTAACTAGTCTACCTAGTTAAAATAAATACAAACTTAGCTGTGAAATAAAAATAAAACCTAAGCTAGATACAATGTAACTATTAGTTATATTGTAGCTAGCTTAGGTTTTATTTTACAGGTATGTATGCATTTAGTTTTAAATAGGATTTATTTAGTTAATAATTGTAAATTTAATTTAGCTGT
Organism: Bombina bombina; assembly: GCF_027579735.1. Taxonomy (NCBI): domain Eukaryota; kingdom Metazoa; phylum Chordata; class Amphibia; order Anura; family Bombinatoridae; genus Bombina; species Bombina bombina. The sequence goes on along the minus strand of NC_069501.1, from coordinate 19,022,319 downwards.
ATTTTAATTATGTTAAAGTTAGGGGATGTTAGGGTTAGGCTTAGGGTTACTTTAGCGTTAGGCTTAGGGTTAGGGTTACGTTAGGGTTAGGTTTAGGGTTAATATATTTATTTAGTGGTAGTGATGTGGGAGGCCAGAGGTTTAGGGGTTAATAACTTTAGTATATTGTTGGCGACAACGGGAGCGGCAGATTAGGGATTTAATAACTGTATGTAGGTGGCGGTGATGTTGGGGGCGGCAGATTAGGGGTTAATAACATAATGTAGGTGTCGGCAATGTTGGGGACGGCAAATTAGGGGTTAATAACTGTATGTAAGTGGCAACGATATCGGGAGCGGCAGATTAGTGGTTAATAGTATTATGTAGGTGGCGGCGGCGATGTTGGGGGTGGCAGATTAGGGGTTAATAGCTGTATGTAGGGGCGGCGATGTGGGGGCCGGCAGATTAGGGTTGTTTAGACATGGGGTTTATGTTAGGGTGTTAGGTTTAAACGTTACTTTTATTTTCCCCATAGACATCAATGGGGCTGCGCTACAGAGCTTTTAGTTTCGCGATCGCAGGTGTTAGGCTTCTTTTTTGCCGGCTCTCCCCATTGATGTCCATGGGGAAATCGTGCACGAGCATGTCAAAGCAGCGCTTGTTTTCAGTGCGGTATGGAGCTCAACGCAACCATATCGCCTGCACAAGCCTGCTTTTTTAAAACTTGTAATGGCAGCGATATAGGTGGTGAAATAACGCCGCTTTTGTTGCGGTCGCTAAAAACCCTATAGAGCTCAAAACTCGTCTTGCTGATTGTGGGGGAATGGAGGATTAGAGGTTATTAGATGTATTAGGTAGTTTGTGATATTAGGGTTGGCGGATTTAGGGGTTAATAATTCTTTAGGTAGTTGTTTTTTTCTTAATACTTCGTACGGGCGGTTAGATTTTTTTTAATAGTTATTGCGGGCGGTTAGTTTTTTTTGTAATACTTATTGCGGGCAATTAGTTTTTTTTGTAATATTTATTTCGGGCGGTTAGTTTTTTTTGTAATACTTATTGCGTGCGGTTAGTTTTTTTTGTAATACTTATTGCGGGCGGTTAGTTTTTTTTAAAATATTTATTGCGGGTAGTTGATTACAGAATTTTAATGGATTTACATTCTTATCAACATTCGATTGTCCAAAACAAATGTCCACAGGACTTTTTGTTCTACCAAACGCATTACACTTTCAGCACATTCTCCCGTCCCTAGTAATAACTGTCAATGAAAAAACTTAATATTGTAAAATAAAGGGCACTTTAAATTAAAATTATTTTATTGAGGTTTAAAAGAGAACTGTATACAAATGCATTACACACTCTAAATTACAAACAGTTCTCATTTTTGTGAAACTGGAAAACAAATAATCATGATGTACAGTACAATAGACAACAAGACTTTATGTCCTATGTCACTATACTAATCCTTCTGTTGCACCTGTGAGACCTCTCATGGACCTCTCCATAGAAAGTATAACTGAAGTCTAGGAGGGTTAGTACTGGTAAACAAGGCCTCTTTATAGCCCTTAAATGTAATTTTATAAGTCAAGAGAAGATCTTTCTTTTTAAACGTAACTTACAATAAATCACAATTAATCATTCAGATATGAAAAGATATTTAAACTCTACTGAACAGAGGGCTGCCATTGCACTATGTCTACAGTGGGATACGCTAAGTTACAGGAAGTCTGGCTTCTTGATGCAGACAGAATATTTGCAGGTACAATGTCTATAAATATTTTAAGTTATATATACATAGCAACTTGTTGCAAATAAGAGAATGTGATAGGAACTGTTTAATACAAAGTTGCATTGTTTGTAAAGACCGCTGCTCCATAACCTGTCCTCCTACTCTGAGGCGGCGGATAGAAAACAACCCGATCGAATACGATCGGGTTGATTGACACCCCCTGAATCTGCAGGGGGCGGTATTACACCAGCAGTTCACCAGAACTGCTGGTGCAATGATAAATGCAGAGAGCGTATGCTGTCTGCATTTATCGATGTGCAGCGGACATAATCCGCAATATTGGATCATGTCCGCTCACACCATCATAGATAGGCCCCTATGTCTTTTTTTTAATATATTTACTTTCTATTTACCATTGACTTGAATATAATGGCAAAATGGAAGCCCTATAGATTGCGCTTGAGCAATGTTAGTGCACCATTTTTACACATTTATACTATAGAGGGATATCTACTTGAATTGTCGGCGCATGAGGCATATTTAATTTAAGTTAAAACCCAGTCACAGAACGGATGTACAAAAATAATATAAACACTCAAAACGGGCATTGTACTCTCAAATATTCTATATTCCATATGAAAGAGAAGTGTTTAAACATGTTTATTACATAAATAAATAAATATAAATTTCAATTAACATACAAGAATCAACTGTGCATATCAGATAATGAGCATTAGCAGGAAGTGCAAATCAACCAGTGTACATTAGCAGGAATTGCATATCAGCCAATAAGCAACATAAGAAAAAGTATATTAGCCAATGAGCATTAACAGGAATTATATATCAGCCAATAAGCACTAGCAGGAAGTGTTTATCAGCCAATGAACATTAGAAGTAAGTGCCTATCAGCCAATGCACATTAGAAGGAAGTGTCTATCATCCAATGAGCAGTAACAGGAAGTACCTATCAGCCAATGCACATTAGAATGAAGTACAGATCAGCCAATGAGCATTAGAAGGAAGTGCTTATCAGCCAATGTACATTAGAAGGAAGTGCCTATTAGCCAATGAGCATTAGAAGGAAGTTCATATCCGCTAATGAGCATTAGAAGGAAGTGCCTATCAGCTAATGAGCATTAGAAGGAAGTTCCTATCAGCTAATGAACATTATAAGGAAGTGCATATCAGCTAATGAGCATTAGAAGGAAGTTCATATCAGCTAATGAGCATTAGAAGGAAGTGCCTATCAGCCAATGAGCATTAGAAGGAAGTTCATATAAGCTAATGAGCATTCAAAGGAAGTGCCTATCAGCTAATGAGCATTAGAAGTAAGTTCCTATTAGCTAATGAGCATTAGAAGGAAGTGCCTATCAGCTAATGAGCATTCGAAGGAAGTGCCTATCAGCTAATGAGCATTCAAAGAAAGTTCATATCCGCTAATGAGCATTAGAAGGAAGTTCCTATCAGCCAATGTACATTAGAAGGAAGTGCCTATCAGCTAATGAGCATTCGAAGGAAGTGCCTATCAGCTAATGAGCATTAGAAGGAAGTTCCTATCAGCTAATGAGCATTAGAAGGAAGTTCCTATCAGCTAATGAACATTAGAAGGAAGTGCCTATCAGCTAATGAGCATTAGAATGAAGTGCCTATCAGCTAATGAGCATTAGAAGGAAGTGCCTATCAGCTAATGAGCATTAGAAGGAAGTGCCTATCAGCTAATGAGCATTAGAAGGAAGTGCCTATCAGCTAATGAGCACTAGAAGGAAATACCTATCAGCCAATGAGCATTAGAAGGAAGTGCCTATCAGCCAGTGTACATTAGAAGGAAGTGCCTATCTTGCAATGCACATTAGAAGGAAGTGTCTATCAGCCAATGAGCAATAACAGGAAGTGCCTATCAGCCAATGCACATTAGAAGGAAGTGCCTATCATCCAATGAGCAATAACATTAAGTACCTATCAGCCAATGAGCATTAGAAGGACGTTCATATAAGCTAATGAGCATTAGAAGGAAGTTCCTATCAGCTAATGAGCATTAGAAGGAAGTGCCTATCAGTTAATGCACATTAAAAGGAGATGCCTATGATCCAATGCACATTAGAAGGAAGTGCCTATCAGCCAGTGTACATTAGAAGGAAGTGACTATCTTGCAATGCACATTAGAAGGAAGTGCCTATCAGCCAATGTGCAATAACAGGAAGTGCAGATCAGCCAATGCACATTAGAAGGAAGTGCCTATCATCCAATGAGCAATAACAGGAAGTATCTATCAGCCAATGCACATTAAAAGGAAGTGCCTATCAGCCAATGAGCAACAGCAGGAAAAGTATATCAGCCAATGCAATTTAACAAGACATGCATATCAGGTTATGAGTATTGGCAGTAAATGGTAAATAGTTAAGGGTTTTAACACATGTGGTGTTAACTTACTGTACCCCAATACATAAATGACACTGAAACAACCAATTGAGTTATAAAGGTCACAGCTTTGTTTATTCATATTTAACTGTAAATTGTAAAATTACAGATAAACATGTAAGTACTTCACTTAACCTCATAGCATCAGCAACCCTGCTGTGTTTCCACATAACAGGCCAGGAAACAGGTAAAAGTCGCCCCATTAAAAAAAGCCCTTTCCCCATCCTCCATTTCTTGTAACGCTTTGTGTTTGTGTTGGCACACGTTGCCATTGTAATGTGCTGTAAATACTGTTTTACCCCTCATTAAATTAGCAAAGTCCCCAGAGCACCATAATTATTATAATATACTATAATAGGGCACGTCGCTTAGATCACTTTTTATACTTCTCTACTCGTTTTTTTAAAGCTTTTATATGATCCTCAGGAGCACAAAAAACATCTACCACTCTAATCCGTCGTGGGTTGAACACACAGTCCTCCTCTAGCCCGCTGTTGACCATACCACAGTGAGGTGGAACCCATGCAGTGTTGTACCCATGGTCATTCCAAGTGTATTGCAGACGATGACCTTGACAGTCTATTTTCACTACCTTTCCAACTTTCACTGTGAGCTTCAGCACCACGTTGTCTTCATTGTTATTTATAGGGTACCTCTTTGCCTTATGAGGATCTCTGCTAAGATAAACCCCTTTACCCAGCATGCCACCATCTGACTGCTTAAATCCATACTTAATGATCTTATAGGCTGCGTCTACGGTGGTCCCATGGTACATAACGTAGATTCTCTTTCCTGGGTAATAGAAAGTTCTCTCTGCCATGTCCTGGTGTACACTGACCTAGACTGCAGAGAAATAGGTAATGCCCTAAAATAAAATATCAAAAATAGTAATGATAAATATGAGAGAAATAAACACAGTGCATGCAATAAAATACAAATAGCTTTATGATATTCAGAATATAATTATCATGACTTTTCTATTGATATTAGGGTTATAGAGTTTTTTATCAACATAAACAGTAATGATAATCTAGGACACAACATCATTTTTAAATGTTTTTAAATTTAAATTCTAGAAATCCTTTTCTATAGGATGATTAGAATTCAAATTTTAAAAAAGTTCTTGCTATTGGCTGATTCAAATCAGCCAATAGAGATTGACTGATTTGAAATCAGCCAATCGTAAGTTAGTGGTACCCCTATATATTGGAGTTTCGTGCTTATGGGTTTCAGTGTGCGGCAGAGATTGCATGAAAACGACCTCCCCCGAAGAGAGTCAAAGAAAAGAAGATGCAAAACGGAAGCAGCAGAAGAGGCTGCTGAAGTCTGCCTCCGTGAAGATGGGCCCGGGCGCTAGGAGCCTGGATAAAGAGTGCCCCTCGGGTGATGAAGATTGTGGAATGGAGGCAGCCGGAGTCCCCATCAGATGTGATTAACACTTTTGGGTTTAGTTAGGAGTTTTTTGGTGTGTGTTTTTTTATTTTTTGAAATAGGCTTTGTTATTGTTAATTTTATTTTGTTGCCTAGGTTTTTACAGTTTTTTATTTTGGGTTGGGGGGTTACTTTAATTTAGGTGGGGAGTTTTGTAACTTTTTATTTTTTTCTGCAAAACAGATAAGGGCAATGCACCCCAAAAGACCATTTTAAGGGCTATTGTAATTTATTATAGAGTTAGGGTTTAAGGTTTTTTATTTGGGGGGGGGGCTTTTGTTATTTTATGGGGCATGCAGTTTATTGTTAGGTATAATTATTTTTTATTTTGGATAATGTAGTTTATTTTTTTTTGTAACTTAAATTTTTTTATTTTATTTTGTGCAACTTAGTTTATTTTTGTGTAAGTTAGGGGGTTTAGTGTAGAGGGGGGCTGGTTTAGAGGGGGTTAGGTGTTAGGTAGAGTAGAGTAAGTTTCTATAGGTTTTTTTTTTTTTCATGTAATTTTTTAAGATAGGCTTAGGGACTTAGTTTAGAGAGGAGTTAGGTGTTAGAGTAGGGTTAGATTTCATTTTTTTTTTTTTCGGTTTAGGGTTTCTGAATTTTTAAAATATTTTAAGTTAGATTTTTTTAAAAATATTTTAACTTATGGGGTTTAGTTTAGAGGAGGGTTAGGTGCTAGTTTGCATTTGGGGTTCATGGCGGCATAGGGGTTTAGTAGTTAGCACTTGCGCTGGGTATGTGGCGGCATAGAGAGTTAATAGCACTTGCGGTGGGTTCATGGTGGTATAGATTTTAATAGTTAGCACTGGTGGGGGTATGTGGCAGCATAGGGGTTAATAGTTAGCACTTGCGGTGGGTTCATGGCAGCATAGGGGTTAATAGTTAGCACTTGCGGTGGGTTTATGGTGGCATAGGGGGTTAATAGTTAGCACTTGTGATGGGTTCATGGCAGGATAGGGGGTTAATAGTTAGCACTTGTGGTGGGTATGTGGTGGTGCATGGTTTAATAGATAGAACTTGCGGTGGGTATGTGTTGGTTTAGAGGTTAATAGTTAGCAACTTGCAGTGGGTTTATGGTGGCATAGGGGGTTAATTGGTTGCACTTGCGTTGAGTATGTGGTTGTGCAGGGGTTAATAGATAGAACTTGTGGTGGGTATGTGGTGGTTTAGAGGTTAATAGTTAGTGTCTTGCAGTTGGTATGTGGTCATTGAGATGTTTATTAGTTTAGTGTTAGTGTGCGATTGTGGGGTATTTCAGTTTAGGGGTAATAAGATTAGCGATTAGGAAGACGGTAGTTATATACCCGGGCTTAAGCAACACCCAGCATCACCGACCATATTGGCAATGTATAGTAAATGATCCCTGGAATATAACTACAGTGTATAGTAAATGATCCGTGGAATATAACTACCGTGTATAGTAAATTATTCCTGGAATATAACTACGGTGTATAGTAAATTATTCCTGGAATATAACTACGGTGTATAGTAAATGACCCCTGGAATATAACTATTGTGTATAGTAAATGCCCCTATGTGCTGCGACTATGTTGGGAGCTTGTAATATTCCGACAAGCTTGCTTGACATAGTGGTGGATCCCTTGGTATATTGTGCCACCTCATAGCACTTTCGATCGTTGGGGCCTATATCTTCATTGTCCTGCGGGTGTCCAATGCTAATTTCTCAGAGCTTGTCAAATTACTATGGGCTAGATTACAAGTGCCGTGGCGTAGCGTTAGGCTTTTTGCACTTGTCAGGTTCTGCTGATATTTCTAGTTAAAAAAACGTATTTTGAACTATTGGTAACCCGAAAAGCGGAGTTTTCACATGCACATGCATGTATTCCCCCATAGAGACTAATGGAGACAAAAAAAGTTGAAAAAATCACCCTACTCGCACAAACGACCTCGCATTTTTGCATTCCCCATATAATTCAATGGAGAAAAAAAGTGAAAAAAGCACCCTACCATAATCCCTGTGCCTATTAACCCTTAAGCTGCCTTCCCATCACATAAACATAAATAAATAATACTATTAACCCCCAAACTGGCATCCCCACACAATGCAAAATAATATTAACCACTAAACTGCCATGCCCCACAATGCAAAGCTAAAACTAACATCTAAACCCCTTTACCTACTTAACTCAAGTACCCTTAAATATGCTAAAGAAAATCCTAACTACCTTAAAAAAAATTACCTGTAAAATGAAATAAAAACCTAATCTTACTTAAAAAAAAAATAATAAAAAACTAACATTGCACATAAAAAAACTACCATTACTTTACCATTCATTCTATTGGCTGATTTGAATTTAAAGATTAAAATTAGCCAATAGGAATGCATGGGTACCCCTATATAAACAGGTTACCTCGCATTCACTATTCAGTTTGACCGCATGTTGAAGGTCTGTATAGGAGGACTGACGTCGTCCCCACCATCACCACCGTCCGGGATGAAGTTAGAATATGGACCGTCGCCGGGATAAAAAAGGATGATGAAGTGTCGCCCATCATCATCGGTAAATACCAACTTTAGGGTTAGTATTAGTTTTGATGTATTTGGGGTGTTTTGTTTTTTTATAGATTAGGGTTTTTATTTTTTGGCCAGAAAAAGAGCTGAATGCCCTTTTAAGGACAATGCCCATCTAAATGCCTTTTTCAGGAAAATGGGTAAGTAAGGTCTTTTTTTAGTTCAGTTAGTTTTTTTATATGGGGGGGTTGGGGAAGTGGGGGGGTTGTAATGTTAGAGGGGTTATTTTTTTATATAAAAACAGCTGATTGCTTTAGGGCAATTACCTACATATGACCCTTTAAAGGGCTAATGGTAGTTTATTTGTAGAATAGGTTTTTTTTATTATTTTGGGGTTGTTGTTTTTTTTAGGGGGGTTTAGAATAGGATTTTTTTTATTTTTGGTAACTTATTTTTTTATTTTTTGTAATGGTAGTTTTTTTTGTAATGGTAGTTTTTTGTTTTTCAATAATAGTTTTTTTTGTGGTATGTTTTTTTTTAAGGTAATTAGGATTTTCTTTTTATATTTAGGGGTATTTTAATTTGGGTTAAGTTAGGGGGTGTTAGGTTAGGGGGTTTAGAGGTTAGTTTATAACTTTGCTTTGTGGATAGTAGTTTTGGGGTTAATAATTTATTTAGGTATTTTGCGTTTTGGTGGGTTAATAGTTTATAGTTTATTTAGGTATTTTGCGATGTGGGTGATGACAATATAATGATTAATAGTATTATTTGGTGCTTGCGATGTGGGGGGATGTCAGATTAGGGATTAATAGTATTATTTAGTGTTTGCAATGTGGGGGCTGGTGCTTTAGGGGTTAATAGTATTATTTATGAGTGTAAGTGTACTTTGTAATGTATTTTTGTTGTGTTTTGTGCAACTTTTTATTTTCGGAAACCAGTTTACCTTAGCTCTTAGATCGCAGAAAGGATTGAAGCAGCACTTGCAATATTTATATATATATAAAAAGTGAGAGAGAGACACACTCAGCTAAGACAGAACAAAAGCTAGAATAACTTCCATGCCTGTTCATTTTCATTGCCACTCAGGGTGCATACTCTTTTAGCACACTATCGCCTAGATTTAGAGTTTGGCGTTAGCCGTCAAAACCAGTGTTAGAGGCTCCTAACGCTGGTTTTTACCGCCCGCTGGTATTTAGAGTCAGTCAGGATAGGGTCTAACGCTCACTTTCCAGCCGTGACTTTTCCATACCGCAGATCCCCCTACGCCATTTGCGTATCCTATCTTTTCAATGGGATCTTTCTAACGCCGTTATTTAGAGTCGTGGCTGAAGTGAGCGTTAGAATTCTAACGACAAAACTCCAGCCGCAGAAAAAAGTCAGGAGTTAAGAGCTTTCTGGGCTAACGCCGGTTCATATAGCTCTTAACTACTGTGCTCTAAAGTACACTAACACCCATAAACTACCTATGTACCCCTAAACCGAGGCCCCCCCACATCGCCGCCACTCTATTACATTTTTTTAACCCCTAATCTGCCGACCGCACACCGCCGCCACCTACGTTATCCCTATGTACCCCTAATCTGCTGCCCCTAACACCGCCGACCCCTATATTATATTTATTAACCCCTAATCTGCCGCCCCCAACGTTGCCGCCACCTACCTACAATTATTAACCCCTAATCTGCCGACCGGACCTCACCGCTACTATAATAAAGTTATTAACCCCTAATCCGCCTCACTCCCGCCTCACTAACCCTATAATAAATAGTATTAACCCCTAATCTGCCCTCCCTAACATCGCCGACACCTAACTTCAAGTATTAACCCCTAATCTGCCGACCGGACCTCACCGCTTCTCTAATAAATGTATTAACCCCTAAAGCTAAGTCTAACCTTAACACTAACACAACTTTACAAACAAAAGTCCCAATATAGCGCTCAAACCATTGCTGCAAACTTGTACAGAACTCAATCGGTAACTGGGGTATCACTGCAGTATCAAATACAAACGACACAGTTCAAAGTAGGCTCAGTACCTTAATCCTCCGGTATTTGCAAACGCTGTACAAGCTCCCGGTTGCGGTCTGTCCTCTGTACGTGAACCCCTCCTTCCAATCCTTAATCACAACCAGGTGTGATCAATACGCTCCGCTCCTCTCCAAACACGGCATCCACTCTCGGAGCTCCCCGCTAACCGCCAGCAGACCTCTGTAAGTCTGCACAAAGTCAGTAACCAAAATAGAGAAAAGGGCCAGTCGGGGCCACAGGCTTAAGAGTTTAAAAGGTAAACTTTATTGCCATACAAAATTTAAAATTGATAGAATTACAGCAAAAAATATAACAGATCAGATCTAAGACAGCAGCGGTCTGACATGTTTCAGCTCTCTGCCTTATTCATAGACGGTCTAGAGCTGAAACATGTCAGACCGCTGCTGTCTTAGATCTGATCTGTTATATTTTTTGCTGTGATTCTATCAATTTTAAATTTTGTATGGCAATAAAGTTTACCTTTTAAACTCTTAAGCCTGTGGCCCCGACTCGCCCTTTTCTCTATTTTGGTTATTAACACTAACACCCCCCTAAGTTAAATATAATTTTTATCTAACTAAATAAATTAACTCTTATTCCTATTTAAAGCTAAATACTTACCTGTAAAATAAACCCTAATATAGCTACAATATAAATAATAATTATATTGTAGCTATTTTAGGATTAATATTTATTTTACAGGCAACTTTGTATTTATTTTAACCAGGTACAATAGCTATTAAATAGTTAATAACTATTTAATAGCTACCTAGTTAAAATAATTACAAAATTACCTGTAAAATAAATCCTAACCTAAGTTACAATTAAACCTAACACTACACTATCAATAAATTAATTAAATACAATACCTACAAATAAATACAATTAAATAAACTAACTAAAGTACAAAAAATAAAAAAGAACTAAGTTACAAAAAATAAAAAAATATTTACAAACATTAGAAAAATATTACAACAATTTTAAACTAATTACACCTACTCTAAGCCCCCTAATAAAATAATAAAGACCCCCAAAATAAAAAAATGCCCTACCCTATTATAAATTAAAAAAGTTCAAAGCTCTTTTACCTTACCAGCCCTTAAAGGGCTTTTTGTGGGGCATGCCCCAAAGAAAACTGCTCTTTTGCCTGTAAAAGAAAAATACAACCCCCCCAACATTAAAACCCACCACCCTCATACCCCTAATCTAACCCAAACACCCCTTAAAAAAACCAAACACTACCCCCCTGAAGATCATCCTACCTTGAGTCGTCTTCACTCAGCCGAGCCACCGATGGAACTGAAGAGGAGATCCAAAGCGGCAGAAGTGATCCTCCAAGGGGCGCTGAAGAAATCTTCCATCCGATGAAGTGATCCTCCAAGCGGCGCTGAAGAAGTCTTCCATCCGGGCGATGTCATCTTCCAAGCGGGGTCTTCAATCTTCTTTCTTCAGGTTCCATCTTGCAGACCTCCGACGCGGAACATCCTGCTGGCCCGACGGACTACCGATGAATGAAGGCTCCTTTAAGGGACGTCATCCAAGATGGCGTCCCTCGAATTTCCGATTGGCTGATAGGATTCTATCAGCCAATCGGAATTAAGGTAGGAATAATCTGATTGGCTGATGGAATCAGCCAATCAGATTCAAGTTCAATCCGATTGGCTGATTGGATCAGCCAATCAGATTGAGCTCGCATTCTATTGGCTGATCGGAACAGCCAATAGAATGCGAGCTCAATCTGATTGGCTGATTGGATCAGCCAATCGGATTGAACTTGAATCTGATTGGCTGATTCCATCAGCCAATCAGAATTTTCCTACCTTAATTCCGATTGGCTGATAGAATCCTATCAGCCAATCGGAATTCGAGGGACGCCATCATTCGTCGTCTAGTCGTCAGAAGAAGAGGATGGATCCGCGCCGGAGGTCTTCAAGATGGAGCCATTCGTCATCGGATGGAAGAACATAGAAGATCCGGCTTGGATGAAGATGTTTGCCGGTCCGGATCGACTCTTCTGCCCGGATAGGATGAAGACTTCTGCCCGAAGATGGAATTCTTTAGCCGCCGCTTGGATCAAGACTTCAGCCGGAGGATGGACGTCACTCTTCAGCCCCCGCTTGGGCTTGGATGAACACTTCGGAGGCTCTTCTGGACCGATCGGGACCCGGTGTGGTGAAGACAAGGTAGGGAGATCTTCAGGGGCTTAGTGTTAGGTTTATTTAAGGGGGGTTTGGGTTTGATTAGGGGTATGTGGGTGGTGGGTTGTAATGTTGGGGGGGGTATTATATGTTTTTTTTTACAGGCAAAAGAGCTGAATTCTTTGGGTCATGCCCTGCAAAAGGCCCTTTTAAGGGCTGGTAAGGTAAAAGAGCTTTTCTATTTTAATTTTAAAATAATGTAGGGCATTTTTTTATTTTGGGGGTCTTTGTTATTTATTAGGGGGCTTAGAGTAGGTGTAATTAGTTTAAAATTGTTGTAATATTTTTCTAATGTTTGTAAATATTTTTTTATGTTTTGTAACTTAGTTCTTTTTTTATTTTTTGTACTTTAGTTAGTTTATTTAATTGTATTTATTTGTAGGTATTGTATTTAATTAATTTATTGATAGTGTAGTGTTAGGTTTAATTGTAACTTAGGTTAGGATTTATTTTACAGGTAATTTTGTAATTATTTTAACTAGGTAGCCATTAAATAGTTATTAACTATTTAATAGCTATTGTACCTGGTTAAAATAATTACAAAGTTGCCTGTAAAATAAATATTAATCCTAAAATAGCTACAATATAATTATAATTTATATTGTAGCTATATTAGGGTTTATTTTACAGGTAAGTATTTAGCTTTAAATAGGAATAATTAATTTAATAAGAGTTAATTTATTTAGTTAGATTTAAATTATATTTAACTTAAGGGGGGTGTTAGGGTTAGACTTAGCTTTAGGGGTTAATATATTTATTAGAGTAGCGGTGAGGTCCGGTCAGCAGATTAGGGGTTAATACTTGAAATTAGGTGTCGGCGATGTTAGGGAGGGCAGATTAGGGGTTAATACTATTTATTATAGGGTTATTGAGGCGGGAGTGAGGCGGATTAGGGGTTAATAACTTTATTATAGTAGCGGCGAGGTCCGGTCGGCAGATTAGGGGTTAATAAGTGTAGGCAGGTGGAGGCGACGTTGTGGGGGGCAGATTAGGGGTTAATAAATATAATATAGGGGTCGGCGATGTTAGGGGCAGCAGATTAGGGGTACATAGGGATAACGTAGGTTGCGGCGGTGTACAGAGGGGCAGATTAGGGGTTAATAATAATATGCCAGGGTTAGCGATAGCGGGGGCGGCAGATTAGGGGTTAATAAGTGTAAGGTTAGGGGTGTTTCGACTCGGGGTACATGTTAGGGTGTTAGGTGCAGACATAGAAACTGTTTCCCCATAGGAAACAATGGGGCTGCGTTAAGAGCTGAACGCTGCTTTTTTGCAGGTGTTAGGTTTTTTTTCAGCTCAAAATGCCCCATTGTTTTCTATGGGGGAATTGTGCATGAGCACGTTTTGGAAGCTGGCCGCGTCCGTAAGCACCGCTGGTATTGAGAGTTGCAGTGGCGGTAAATTATGCTCTACGCTCCCTTTTTGGAGCCTAACGCACTGAAAACGCAGCCATTCTGTGAACTCTAAATACCAGCGGTATTTAAAAGGTGCGGGGGAAAAAAGCCAGCATTAGCTACGCTGGTCGTTACCGACAAAACTCTAAATCTAGCCGTATGCCTTTTCACAGAGAAACAATATCCTGTAGCATATCAGTCTGACCCTCCCCAATGACAGTCCAACCCCGAAATACCAGGCAATTCTTCTCTGAACATATAAAATAAACATACACATTAACACACAAACAGTCAGCCAGATTATGAGTTTTGCGTTAGAGTTAAAAAGCAGCGTTAGAAGGTCCTAACGCTGCTTTTTAACGGCCGCAGGTATTACGAGTCTTGCAGGTACAGGGGCACTGCTCACTTTTTTGGCTTTCCCGCAAGTCCACTTACGCCTATAGCGTATCATATGTTTTCAATGGGACTTGCCTAACGCCGGTATTACGAGTCTGTCCTGGGAGGCAAAAAAGTGAGCGGTAGCCCCTTACCCGCAAGATTCCAGTCAGTAGTTAAGAGTTTTATGTTACAAAGCTGTAGCGTAAAACTCCTAACTAAAGTGCTCAAAAAAACACCCATAAACTACCTATTAACCCCTAATCCGCTGCACTCCTGCATCGCCACCACTATAATAAACATATTAACTCCTAAACCGCAGCACTCCCGCATCGCTGCCACTATAATAAAAATATTAACCCCTAATCTGGTGTCCTTAACATTGCCGCCATCTATCTACATATATTAACCCCTAATCCTCTTCAATCGACGGCGAAGACTGAATAAAGGTTCCTTTAAGGTACGTCATCCAAGATGGCGTCCCTTCAATTCTGATTGGCTGATAGAATTCCAATAAGCCAATAGGATTGAGCTCGCATTCTATTGACTGATTGGAACAGCCTATCAGCCAATAGGAATTGAAGGGACGTCATCTTGGATGACGTACCTTAAAGGAACCTTCATTCAGTCTTCGCCGTTGATTGAAGTGGATGCTCAGCGCCGGATGTCTTGAAGATGGACCCGCTCCACTCCGGATGGATGAAGATAGAAGATGTTGTCTGGATGCCCATCTGGAGGACCACTTCTGCCGGCTTGGATGAAGACTTCTCCCGGCTTCGTTGAGGACTTCGGCCCGATTGGGTGAAGACTTCTCACAGCCTCGTTGAGGACTTCGGCCCAGTTGGGTGAAGACTTCTGCCGCTTCCTTGAGGATGGATGTTGGATCTTCAGAACAGTAAGTCGATCTTCAGGGGGTTAGTGTTAGGTTTTTTTAAGGATGTTTTGGGTGGGTGTTATTTTTAGATTAGGGTTTGGGCTGTAAAAGAGCTAACTGCCCTTTTAAGGGCAATGCCCATCCAAATGCCCTTTTCAGGGCAATGGGGAGCTTAGGTTTTTAAGTTAGGTTTTTATTTGGGGGTTGGTTGTGTGGGTGGTGTGTTTTACTGTTGGGGGGTTGTTGTATTTTTTTTACAGGTAAAAGAACTGATTTCTTTGGGGCAATGCCCAGCAAAAGGCCCTTTTAAGGGCCATTGGTAGTTTAGTTTAGGCTAGGGGGTTTTATTATTGGGGGGGGTATTTTCAAAGGGCTATTAGATTAGGTGTAATTAGTTTAAAAATCTGTAATTTGTTTATTATTTTCTGTAATTTAGTGGGGTTTTTTGTGATTTAGTTAATTTTATTTAATTGAATTAATTGTATTTTAAGTAGGTAATTGATTTAATTGTAGGGTTAGGTTAGGTGTTAGTGTAACTTAGGTTAGGTTTTATTTTACAGGTAAATTTGAAAATATTTTAGAAAGGTAGTTTTTAAATAGTTAATAACTATTTAATAACTATTCTACCTACTTAAAATAAATACAAAGTTGCCTGTAAAATAAAAATAAACCCTAAGCTAGCTACAATGTAACTATTAGTTATATTGTAGCTATCTAAGGTTTATTTTACAGGTAAGTATTTAGTTTTAAATAGGGATTATTTATTTAATAATAGTAATTTTCTTTCGATTTATTTAAATTCTATTTAAGTTAGGGGGTGTTAGGGTTAGGGTTAGACTTAGGTTTAGGGGTTGCGGCGACGTTGGGGGCGGCAGATTAGGGGTTAATAAATATAATGCAGGTGTCGGCAATGTCGGGGGGTCAGATTAGGGGTTAATTAGTGTAAGATTAGGGGTGTTTAGACTCGGGGTTCATGTTAGGGTGTTAGGTGTAAAACTTATATTTCCCCATAGGAATCAATAGGGCTGCGTTAGGAGCTGTATGCTGCTTTATTGCAGGTGTTAGACTTTTTTTCAGCTGGCTCTCCCCATTGATTCCTATGGGGAAATCATGCACAAGCACGTACAGCCAGCTCACCGCTCACTTAAGCAGCGATGGTATTGAAGTGAGATGTGGAGCTCAATTTTGCTCTACGCTCACTTATTGCCTGTTAACGCGGGGTTGATTTAAACCTGTAATACCAGCGCTGCGGGTGAGTGAGCGATCAGAAACTTTTTTATTTTTATATGATTCTACAGCAGGTGTATGCATAAATAAGGACTATAACAATCAACATAGTTTTTTCCTATTTTTATGTTTCAGTCTGGGCTACTTTCCTATTAGTGAATAAGAAACTACAGGATGCTCCCATGTATCGCTCAGTTGCCCATCTGCCCTACAGTGGATAAAATGAGCATGTTTGTTATGATAAAAGTGTGTGAAAAAACTAACTTAAATGGTCACTTACACAGTTTATACAGAGTGGCTCAGAAACAAGAGTCCGGCTACCATGTTTTGGTTGCTTTGTAATAATATAATAATAAAGCTTTGCCAGATTCAGACTATAATAAATAACGAACCTTTAATGTCACAGTGCAGAAGATGATTAGGAAGTACTGTATATATATATTGTGTCTTTTATCATTTGTAACATTTTCCCTCTAGTTTAGACACAGATATGTATTGAGGGAGTTTTTGTATTTGTATTTTGTTTTCGTATTTATAAGACATATAGAAAAGTGTGATTTAAATAGTAAGAACCAGTGCTGTGTATACTAGTGATATTATCCTGCATGAGAGCGCTCACAGTGCTGTGTATACTAGTAACATTAGATTACACCCTGCAGGAGAGTGGACTCACAGTGCTGTGTATACTAGTAACATCATATTACACCCTGCAGTAGAGTGCTGTGTATACTACTAACATTATATTACACCCTGCAGTAGAGTGCTGTGTATACTAGTAACATTATATTACACCCTGCAGTAGAGTGCTGTGTATACTAGTAACATTATATTACACCCTGCAGGAGAGTGCTGTGTATACTACTAACATTATATTACACCCTGCAGTAGAGTGATGTGTATACTAGTAACAATTTATTACACCCTGCAGTAGAGTGCTGTGTATACTAGTAACATTATATTACACCCTGCAGGAGAGTGCTGTGTATATTAGTAACATTATGTTACACCCTGCAAGAGAGTGCTGTGTATACTAGTAACATTATATTACACCATGCAAGAGAGTGCTGTGTATACTAGTAACATTATATTACACCCTGCAGTAGAGTGCTGTGTATACTACTAACATTATATTACACCCTGCAGTAGAGTGCTGTGTATACTAGTAACATTATATTACACCCTGCAGTAGAGTGCTGTGTATACTAGTAACATTATATTACACCCTGCAGGAGAGTGCTGTGTATACTACTAACATTATATTACACCCTGCAGTAGAGTGATGTGTATACTAGTAACAATATATTACACCCTGCAGTAGAGTGCAGGAGAGTGCTGTGTATACTAGTAACATTATATTACACCCTGCAGGAGAGTGCTGTGTATATTAGTAACATTATGTTACACCCTGCAGTAGAGTGCTGTGTATACTAGTAACATTATATTACACCCTGCAGGAGAGTGCTGTGTATACGAGTAATATTATATTACACCCTGCAGTAGAGTGCTGTGTATACTAGTAACATTATATTACACCCTGCAGGAGAGTGCTGTGTATATTAGTAACATTATATTACATCCTGCAGTAGAGTGCTGTGTATACTAGTAACATTATATTACACCCTGCAGGAGAGTGGACTCACAGTGCTGTGTATACTAGTAACATTAGATTACACCCTGCAGGAGAGTGGACTCACAGTGCTGTGTATACTATTAACATTAGATTACACCCTGCAGGAGAGTGGACTCACAGTGCTGTGTATACTAGTAACATTATATTACACCCTGCAGTAGAGTGCTGTGTATACTACTAACATTATATTACACCCTGCAGTAGAGTGCTGTGTATACTACTAACTTTATATTACACCCTGCAGTAGAGTGCTGTGTATACTAGTAACATTATGTTACACCCTGCAGTAGAGTGCTGTGTATACTAGTAACATTATATTACACCCTGCAGGAGAGTGCTGTGTATATTAGTAACATTATGTTACACCCTGCAGTAGAGTGCTGTGTATACTAGTAACATTATATTACACCCTGCAGGAGAGTGCTGTGTATACTAGTAACATTATATTACACCCTGCAGGAGAGTGGACTCACAGTGCTGTGTATACTAGTAACATTAGATTACACCCTGCAGGAGAGTGGACTCACAGTGCTGTGTATACTATTAACATTAGATTACACCCTGCAGGAGAGTGGACTCACAGTGCTGTGTATACTAGTAACATTATATTACACCCTGCAGTAGAGTGCTGTGTATACTACTAACATTATATTACACCCTGCAGTAGAGTGCTGTGTATACTAGTAACATTATATTACACCCTGCAGTAGAGTGCTGTGTATACTAGTAACATTATATTACACCCTGCAGGAGAGTGCTGTGTATACTACTAACATTATATTACACCCTGCAGTAGAGTGATGTGTATACTAGTAACAATTTATTACACCCTGCAGTAGAGTGCTGTGTATACTACTAACAATATATTACACCCTGCAGTAGAGTGCTGTGTATACTAGTAACATTATGTTACACCCTGCAGTAGAGTGATGTGTATACTAGTAACATTATGTTACACCCTGCAGGAGAGTGCTGTGTATACTAGTAACATTATGTTACACCCTGCCGGAGAGCGGACTCACAGTGCTGTGTATACTAGTAACATTATGTTACACCCTGCAGTAGAGTGCTGTGTATACTACTAACATTATATTACACACTGCAGTAGAGTGCTGTGTATACTACTAACATTATATTACACCCTGCAGTAGAGTGCTGTGTATACTACTAACATTATATTACACACTGCAGTAGAGTGCTGTGTATACTACTAACATTATATTACACCCTGCAGTAGAGTGCTGTGTATACTACTAACATTATATTACACCCTGCAGTAGAGTGCTGTGTATACTACTAACATAATATTATACCCTGCAGTAGAGTGCTGTGTATACTAGTAACATTATGTTACACCCTGCAGGAGAGTGCTGTGTATACTAGTTACATTATGTTACACCCTGCAGGAGAATGCTGTGTATACTAGTAACATTAGGTTACACCCTGCAGGAGAGTGCTGTGTATACTAGTAACATTATATTACACCCTGCAGGAGAGTGCTGTGTATACTAGTAATATTAGGTTACACCCTGCAGTAGAGTGCTGTGTATACTAGTAACATTATGTTACACCCTGCAGGAGAGTGCTGTGTATATTAGTAACATTATGTTACACCCTGCAGTAGAGTGCTGTGTATACTAGTAACATTATATTACACCCTGCAGGAGAGCGCTCACAGTGCTGTGTATACTAGTAATATTATATTACACCCTGCAGGAGAGTGATGTGTATACTAGTAATATTATGTTACACCCTGCAGGAGAGTGCTGTGTATACTAGTAATATTATATTACACCCTGCAGTAGAGTGCTGTGTATACTACTAACATTATATTACACCCTGCAGGAGAGTGCTGTGTATACTAGTAACATTATGTTACACCCTGCAGGAGAGTGCTGTGTATACTAGTAACATTATGTTACACCCTGCAGGAGAGTGCTGTGTATACTAGTAATATTATATTACACCCTGCAGTAGAGTGCTGTGTATACTACTAACATTATATTACACCCTGCAGGAGAGTGCTGTGTATACTAGTAACATTATGTTACACCCTGCAGGAGAGTGCTGTGTATACTAGTAACATTATATTACACCCTGCAGGAGAGCGGACTCACAGTGCTTTGTATACTAGTAACATTATATTACACCCTGCAGGAGAGTGCTGTGTATACTAGTAACATTATATTACACCCTGCAGGAGAGTGCTGTGTATACTAGTAACATTATGTTACACCCTGCAGGAGAGTGCTGTGTATACTAGTAACATTATGTTACACCCTGCAGGAGAGTGCTGTGTATACTAGTAATATTATATTACACCCTGCAGTAGAGTGCTGTGTATACTACTAACATTATATTACACCCTGCAGGAGAGTGCTGTGTATACTAGTAACATTATGTTACACCCTGCAGGAGAGTGCTGTGTATACTAGTAACATTATATTACACCCTGCAGTAGAGTGCTGTGTATACTAGTAACATTATATTACACCCTGCAGGAGAGTGCTGTGTATACTAGTAACATTATATTACACCCTGCAGGAGAGCGGACTCACAGTGCTTTGTATACTAGTAATATTATGTTACACCCTGCAGGAGAGTGCTGTGTATACTAGTAACATTATATTACACCCTGCAGGAGAGTGCTGTGTATACTAGTAACATTATATTACACCCTGCAGTAGAGTGCTGTGTATACTAGTAATATTATGTTACACCCTGCAGTAGAGTGCTGTGTATACTAGTAACATTATGTTACACCCTGCAGGAGAGTGCTGTGTATACTAGTAATATTATGTTACACCCTGCAGGAGAGTGCTGTGTATACTAGTAATATTATGTTACACCCTGCAGTAGAGTGCTGTGTATACTAGTAATATTATGTTACACCCCGCAGGAGAGTGCTGTGTATACTAGTAACATTATATTACACCCTGCAGTAGAGTGCTGTGTATACTAGTAACATTATATTACACCCTGCAGGAGAGTGCTGTGTATACTAGTAACATTATATTACACCCTGCAGTAGAGTGCTGTGTATACTACTAACATTATATTACACCCTGCAGTAGAGTGCTGTGTATACTAGTAACATTATGTTACACCCTGCAGGAGAGTGCTGTGTATACTAGTATCATTATATTACACCCTGCAGGAGAGCGGACTCACAGTGCTTTGTATACTAGTAATATTATGTTACACCCTGCAGGAGAGTGCTGTGTATACTAGTAACATTAAATTACACCCTGCAGGAGAGCGGACTCACAGTGCTTTGTATACTAGTAATATTATGTTACACCCTGCAGTAGAGTGATGTGTATACTAGTAACATTATGTTACACCCTGCAGGAGAATGCTGTGCATACTAGTAACATTATGTTACATCCTGCAGGAGAGTGCTGTGTATACTAGTAATATTATGTTACACCCTGCAGGAGAGTGCTGTGTATACTAGTAACATTATGTTACACCCTGCAGGAGAGTGCTGTGTATACTAGTTACATTATGTTACACCCTGCAGGAGAGTGATGTGTATACTAGTAATATTATGTTACACCCTGCAGTAGAGTGCTGTGTATACTAGTTACATTATGTTACACCCTGCAGTAGAGTGCTGTGTATACTAGTAATATTATGTTACACCCTGCAGGAGAGTGCTGTGTATACTAGTAACATTATGTTACACCCTGCAGGAGAGTGCTGTGTATACTATAATATTATGTTACACCCTGCAGTAGGGTGCTGTGTATACTAGTAACATTATATTACACCCTGCAGGAGAGTCCTGTGTATACTAGTAACATTATATTACACCCTGCAGGAGAGTGCTGTGTATACTAGTAATATTATGTTACACCCTGCAGTAGAGTGCTGTGTATACTAGTTACATTATGTTACACCCTGCAGGAGAGTTCTGTGTATACTAGTAATATTATGTTACACCCTGCAGGAGAGTGCTGTGTATACTAGTAATATTATGTTACACCCTGCAGGAGAGTGCTGTGTATACTAGTAATATTATGTTACACCCTGCAGGAGAGTGCCGTGTATACTAGTAATATTATGTTACACCCTGCAGGAGAGTGCTGTGTATACTAGTAATATTATATTACACCCTGCAGTAGAATGCTGTGTATACTACTAACATTATATTACACCCTGCAGTAGAGTGCAGGAGAGTGCTGTGTATACTAGTAATATTATGTTACACCCTGCAGGAGAGTGCCGTGTATACTAGTAATATTATGTTACACCCTGCAGGAGAGTGCTGTGTATACTAGTAACATTATGTTACACCCTGCAGTAGAGTGCTGTGTATACTAGTAACATTATATTACACCCTGCAGTAGAGTGCTGTGTATACTAGTAACATTATATTACACCCTGCAGTAGAGTGCTGTGTATATTAGTAATATTATATTACATCCTGCAGTAGAGTGCTGTGTATACTACTAACATTATATTACACCCTGCAGTAGAGTGCTGTGTATACTAGTAATATTATATTACATCCTGCAGTAGAGTGCTGTGTATACTACTAACATTATATTACACCCTGCAGAAGAGTGCTGTGTATACTAGTAACATTATATTACACCCTGCAGGAGAGTGCTGTGTATACTAGTAACATTATGTTACACCCTGCAGGAGAGTGCTGTGTATACTAGTAACATTATATTACACCCTGCAGGAGAGTGCTGTGTATACTAGTAACATTATGTTACACCCTGCAGGAGAGTGCTGTGTATACTAGTAACATTATATTACACCCTGCAGGAGAGCGGACTCACAGTGCTTTGTATACTAGTAATATTATGTTACACCCTGCAGGAGAGTGCTGTGTATACTAGTAACATTATATTACACCCTGCAGGAGAGTGCTGTGTATACTAGTAACATTATATTACACCCTGCAGTAGAGTGCTGTGTATACTAGTAATATTATGTTACACCCTGCAGTAGAGTGCTGTGTATACTAGTAACATTATGTTACACCCTGCAGGAGAGTGCTGTGTATACTAGTAATATTATGTTACACCCTGCAGGAGAGTGCTGTGTATACTAGTAATATTATGTTACACCCTGCAGTAGAGTGCTGTGTATACTAGTAATATTATGTTACACCCTGCAGGAGAGTGCTGTGTATACTAGTAACATTATATTACACCCTGCAGGAGAGTGCTGTGTATACTAGTAACATTATATTACACCCTGCAGTAGAGTGCTGTGTATACTAGTAATATTATGTTACACCCTGCAGTAGAGTGCTGTGTATACTAGTAACATTATGTTACACCCTGCAGGAGAGCGGACTCACAGTGTTGTGTATACTATTAACATTATGTTACACCCTGTAGGAGAGTGGACTCACAGTGCTGTGTATACTAGTAACATTATGTTACACCCTGCAGGAGAGTGCTGTGTATACTAGTAATATTATGTTACACCCTGCAGGAGAGTGCTGTGTATACTAGTAATATTATGTTACACCCTGCAGTAGAGTGCTGTGTATACTAGTAATATTATGTTACACCCTGCAGGAGAGTGCTGTGTATACTAGTAACATTATATTACACCCTGCAGGAGAGTGCTGTGTATACTAGTAACATTATATTACACCCTGCAGTAGAGTGCTGTGTATACTACTAACATTATATTACACCCTGCAGTAGAGTGCTGTGTATACTAGTAACATTATGTTACACCCTGCAGGAGAGTGCTGTGTATACTAGTATCATTATATTACACCCTGCAGGAGAGCGGACTCACAGTGCTTTGTATACTAGTAATATTATGTTACACCCTGCAGGAGAGTGCTGTGTATACTAGTAACATTAAATTACACCCTGCAGGAGAGCGGACTCACAGTGCTTTGTATACTAGTAATATTATGTTACACCCTGCAGTAGAGTGATGTGTATACTAGTAACATTATGTTACACCCTGCAGGAGAATGCTGTGCATACTAGTAACATTATGTTACATCCTGCAGGAGAGTGCTGTGTATACTAGTAATATTATGTTACACCCTGCAGGAGAGTGCTGTGTATACTAGTAACATTATGTTACACCCTGCAGGAGAGTGCTGTGTATACTAGTTACATTATGTTACACCCTGCAGGAGAGTGATGTGTATACTAGTAATATTATGTTACACCCTGCAGTAGAGTGCTGTGTATACTAGTTACATTATGTTACACCCTTTCATTAGAGTGCTGTGTATACTAGTAATATTATGTTACACCCTGCAGGAGAGTGCTGTGTATACTAGTAACATTATGTTACACCCTGCAGGAGAGTGCTGTGTATACTAGTTACATTATGTTACACCCTGCAGGAGAGTGCTGTGTATACTAGTAATATTATGTTACACCCTGCAGTAGAGTGCTGTGTATACTAGTAACATTATATTACACCCTGCAGGAGAGTCCTGTGTATACTAGTAACATTATATTACACCCTGCAGGAGAGTGCTGTGTATACTAGTAATATTATGTTACACCCTGCAGTAGAGTGCTGTGTATACTAGTTACATTATGTTACACCCTGCAGGAGAGTTCTGTGTATACTAGTAATATTATGTTACACCCTGCAGGAGAGTGCTGTGTATACTAGTAATATTATGTTACACCCTGCAGGAGAGTGCTGTGTATACTAGTAATATTATGTTACACCCTGCAGGAGAGTGCCGTGTATACTAGTAATATTATGTTACACCCTGCAGGAGAGTGCTGTGTATACTAGTAATATTATATTACACCCTGCAGTAGAATGCTGTGTATACTACTAACATTATATTACACCCTGCAGTAGAGTGCAGGAGAGTGCCGTGTATACTAGTAATATTATGTTACACCCTGCAGGAGAGTGCTGTGTATACTAGTAATATTATATTACACCCTGCAGTAGAATGCTGTGTATACTACTAACATTATATTACACCCTGCAGTAGAGTGCTGTGTATACTACTAACATTGTATTACACCCTGCAGTAGAGTGCTGTGTATACTAGTAACATTATATTACACCCTGCAGTAGAGTGCTGTGTATACTAGTAACATTATATTACACCCTGCAGTAGAGTGCTGTGTATATTAGTAATATTATATTACACCCTGCAGTAGAGTGCTGTGTATACTACTAACATTATATTACACCCTGCAGTAGAGTGCTGTGTATACTACTAACATTATATTACACCCTGCAGTAGAGTGCTGTGTATATTAGTAATATTATATTACACCCTGCAGTAGAGTGCTGTGTATACTAGTAATATTATATTACATCCTGCAGTAGAGTGCTGTGTATACTACTAACATTATATTACACCCTGCAGTAGAGTGCTGTGTATACTAGTAACATTATATTACACCCTGCAGTAGAGTGCTGTGTATACTAGTAACATTATATTACACCCTGCAGTAGAGTGCTGTGTATACTAGTAATATTATATTACACCTTGCAGGAGAGTGCTGTGTATGCTAGTAACATTATATTACACCCTGCAGGAGAGTGCTGTGTATACTAGTTACATTATATTACACCCTGCAGGAGAGTGCTGTGTATACTAGTAACATTATATTACACCCTGTAGGAGAGTGCTGTGTATACTAGTAACATTATATTACATCCTGCAGGAGAGCGGACTCACAGTGCTGTGTATACTAGTAACATTATATTTCACCCTGCAGTAGAGTGCTGTATATACTAGTAACATTATATTACACCCTGCAGGAGAGTGCTGTGTATACTAGTAACATTATATTACACCCTGCAGGAGAGTGCTGTGTATACTAGTAACATTATATTACACTCTGCAGGAGAATGCTGTGTATACTAGTAACATTATATTACACCCTGCAGGAGAGTGCTGTGTATACTAGTAACATTATATTACACCCTGCAGGAGAGTGCTGTGTATACTAGTAACATTATATTACACCCTGCAGGAGAGTGCTGTGTATACTAGTAACATTATATTACATCCTGCAGGAGAGCGGACTCACAGTGCTGTGTATACTAGTAACATTATATTACACCCTGCAGTAAAGTGCTGTGTATACTAGTAACATTATATTGCACCCTGCAGAAGAGCTGACTCACAGTGCTGTGTATACTAGTAACATTATACTACACCTTACAGTAGAGTGCTGTGAATACTAGTAACATTATATTACACCCTGCAGGAGAGGGGACTCACAGTGCTGTGTATACTAGTAACATTATATTACACCCTGCAGTAAAGTGCTGTGTATACTAGTAACATTATATTACACCCTGCAGTAGAGTGCTGTGTATAATACTAACATTATATTACACCCTGCAGTAGAGTGCTGTGTATACTACTAACATTTTATTACACCCTGCAGAAGAGCTGACTCACAGTGCTGTGTATACTAGTAACATTATACTACACCTTACAGTAGAGTGCTGTGTATACTAGTAATATTATGTTACACCCTGCAGGAGAGTGCTGTGTATACTAGTAACATTATATTACACCTTACAGTAGAGTGCTGTGTATACTAGTAACATTATATTACACCTTACAGGAGAGTGCTGTGTATACTAGTAATATTATGTTACACCCTGCAGTAGAGTGCTGTGTATACTAGTAACATTATGTTACACCCTGCAGGAGAGTGCTGTGTATACTAGTAACATTATATTACACCTTACAGTAGAGTGCTGTGTATACTAGTAACATTATATTACACCTTACAGGAGAGTGCTGTGTATACTAGTAATATTATGTTACACCCTGCAGTAGAGTGCTGTGTATACTAGTAACATTATATTACACCCTGCAGGAGAGTTGACTCACAGTGCTGTGTATACTAGTAACATTATATTACACCCTGCAGGAGAGCTGACTCACAGTGCTGTGTATACTAGTTACATTATATTACACCATGCAGGAGAGTGCTGTGTATACTAGTAACATTATATTACACCCTGCAGGAGAGTGCTGTGTATACTAGTAACATTATATTACACCCTGCAGTAGAGTGCTGTCTATACTAGTAATATTATATTACACCCTGCAGTAGAGTGCTGTGTATACTAGTAACATTATGTTACACCCTGCAGGAGAGCGGACTCACAGTGTTGTGTATACTAGTTACATTATGTTACACCCTGCAGGAGAGCGGACTCACAGTGCTGTGTATACTAGTAACATTATGTTACACCCTGCAGGAGAGCTGACTCACAGTGCTGTGTATACTAGTTACATTATATTACACCCTGCAGGAGAGTGCTGTGTATACTAGTAACATTATATTACACCCTGCAGTAGAGTGCTGTGTATACTAGTAACATTATGTTACACCCTGCAGTAGAGTGCTGTGTATACTAGTAACATTATGTTACACCCTGCAGTAGAGTGTTGTGTATACTAGTAACAATATAATACACCCTGCAGTAGAGTGCTGTGTATACTGGTAACATTATGTTACACCCTGCAGTAGAGTGCTGTGTATACTAGTAACATTATGTTACACCCTGCAGGAGAGTGCTGTGTATACTAGTATCATTATATTACACCCTGCAGTAGAGTGCTGTGTATACTAGTAACATTATGTTACACCCTGCAGGAGAGTGCTGTGTATACTAGTAACATTATGTTACACCCTGCAGGAGAGTGCTGTGTATACTAGTAACATTGTGTTACACCCTGCAGGAGAGTGCTGTGTATACTAGTAACATTATGTTACACCCTGCAGGAGAGTGCTGTGTATACTAGTAACATTATGTTACACCCTGCAGGAGAGTGCTGTGTATACTAGTAACATTATGTTACACCCTGCAGGAGAGTGCTGTGTATACTAGTAACATTATGTTACACCCTGCAGGAGAGTGCTGTGTATACTAGTAACATTATGTTACACCCTGCAGGAGAGTGCTGTGTATACTAGTATCATTATATTACACCCTGCAGTAGAGTGCTGTGTATACTAGTAACATTATGTTACACCCTGCAGTAGAGTGCTGTGTATACTAGTAACATTATGTTACACCCTGCAGGAGAGTGCTGTGTATACTAGTAACATTATGTTACATCCTGCAGTAGAGTGCTGTGTATACTAGTAACATTATGTTACACCCTGCAGTAGAGTGCTGTGTATACTAGTAACATTATGTTACACCCTGCAGTAGAGTGCTGTGTATACTAGTAACATTATGTTACACCCTGCAGGAGAGTGCTGTGTATACTAGTAACATTATGTTACATCCTGCAGTAGAGTGCTGTGTATACTAGTAACATTATGTTACACCCTGCAGGAGAGTGCTGTGTATACTAGTAACATTATGTTACATCCTGCAGTAGAGTGCTGTGTATACTAGTAACATTATGTTACACCCTGCAGTAGAGTGCTGTGTATACTAGTAACATTATGTTACACCCTGCAGGAGAGCGGACTCACAGTGCAGGGACTCACAGAATATTTTTTCCCACTATGTGGCTGATGAAAGTTAGACCCTCTAATTACATAATTACAACTCATACAATTAAGACACGGGAAGGTTCCCATATTTTTGTTACCCAATAAAGATTGTTTTGATTGTTTACCTGCCCCAATGTCTGTGTGTATAAGGTGATCCCTCAAACTCTTAACCCTTTTATGGGCCATAAGGGGGGTTCCTCAAATTGTTTAATATCTGTATTACAATCTTTAAGGATATGCCAATTTTTTCGGATGAGAATTGCTATCTTATGGCTTAGTGGGTTATATTGGCTTACAAAAACCATCCTATTGTCTTTGTCTTTAGCTGTTTTGTTTTTAGTTTTATGTAGTGTCTCCACTGTGTTATTCAAAAGTTTTAGAGGTTAACCCGTGTCAGAAAATTTCTGTCACGCTCGGCCGCTGGGAAGCTCCAGCTGTCCTCTCTGTGTGCTTGATTGACAGGTAGTCTGAGCCGCCCCTTCCTGATGATGTCACTACCAGGCTTTTTATTCCGGCTTCCTGTTTCCTCAGTGCCCATTTGTTTGTTTCTCTTTGTGGCTCCTGTGAGGACTTCGCTGTGGAATCTCTCTAACTGCCAAACTCTGCAAATACTGGTAATTCAGTGTAAACCTTCAAACTGCTTGATATCCTGTTGCCAAACATTGCAAAGACGGTCTATTCTGTGAAACTCTCACACTGCATGTTTACCTGTTGTCAAAATTCTGCAAATACTGGTAATTCAGTGTAAACCTTCAAACTGCTTGATATCCTGTTGCCATACATTGCAAAGACTGTCTATTTTGTGAAACTCTCAAACTGCATGACAACCTGTTGCCAATCCTTGCAAGTACTGATTAATCTGTATTAACCCTCAAACTACGTGTTATTGTGTTATCTAACTCTGCATGTACTGCCTATTCAGTATAAACCTACAAACTGCCTGATAACCTGTTGCCAAACTCTTCAAGGACTGACTACACAGTATTAACCCTCAAACTGCCTGATAACAAGTTACCTACTCCTGCATTATTAACTGTTTCTTGTTTACCCTTCCTCTGTCTGAGTATAAGTGACTATCCCTGCTCTCCTGATTCTGTGGAAGACTTTTCCTGTAACCAGTTCCTTACTCAGAAGTCTATTTGGCTGATATCTTGAATTACTTTGGACTCAGGCTAACCCTGCTCCATATCGTGAGTACATTGTTTTTTAGAGGTTGTCGTGGGGTCACGTCCTAGATTAAACTCAGAGTGCAAGGGTGTTGTTTAAGTTCGCCCTAGCATTTGGGTCTTCTTCTGGACTTTTCCTAACCTGACAGTACAAACGGGCCATAATATGGACCCTGATGAGTTATCCAGGGATGTGGCTCTACAAGGGCAACTTCTGGGAAATCATTCTGCTCATTTGCAATCTTTCGATTCCAAGCTTGACCAGATTACTGCTCTGCTACATAACCTCTCCGCTCCTTCTCTAGCTACTGTGACTCCTACTGCAGCTGCTACTAGCTCCAATGCTGTCTTTAACCCACCTCAACCCATTGGACAGTATATACCACGAATCCCACTTCCAGATAAATATGACGGTAATCCTGAAGAATACCGTGGATTCCTTAATCAATGTCATTTACACTTCAGAAACAATCCTCAAGTTTTTTCCAATTCTACTTCCAAGATCACCTTTATTATTTCCCTCATGAAGGGTAAGGCTCCTGCCTGGGTGTCTCCTCTTTTAGAGAAGAATGATCCTTTACTACAGGATGTGGAATTATTTGTGTCCATTTTTTCTTCTGTTTTTGACAAGCCTGGGAGGTCTGCAGCTGCAGAGGCAGGATTGTTGGATCTGAGACAGGGATCCCTTTCGGTAGCTCAATATGCTATTGAATTCAGGACTTTAGCCGCAGAAACTGATTGGAACCATGGAGCTTTATGGGCAGCCTTTCGCAAGGGACTTTGAGAACGCCTTAAGGATGAACTTGTATTTCGGGAACTCCCCGATTCATTGGAGGGTCTTATCAATTTGTGTATTACTCTTGACGCCCGGCATTCTGAACGTCTTCAGGAGAGAGATAGGAATCGGAGATCCTTTGTTAAATCTTGTTTTTGTCCTCCTATTCAAACCTCAAGTCTGTCTCATAATAATTCCCAATCTCCTGAGTCTGTGGAACCCATGGAAGTAGGAGCTATTAAATTGTCGGAAGCTGAACGCCATAGAAGGCGTACTCTTGGATTATGTCTGTATTGTGGTACCAAAGGACATTTACTGAAGGACTGTCCTATTCGGCCAGTAAAAGCCAAGGCTTAACTTTTGATAGAGGGACAGAGTTAAGCCAGAATCCCATGTCTTCCCTCAATTCTAAACTTTTTGTTCCTGTAACTATCTCTTTTGGAGACACCAAGTTTCGAGCTCAAGCTCTCATTGACTCTGGAGCTGCTGGAGTTTTCATTGATTCAAACTTTGCTGACTCTCTCAGGATTCCTCTTCAAGCCAAGAAACAGTTAATTAAGGTAACCACTGTTAGTGGACAGCCTTTAGGTTCTGGTATCATACAAAATTCTACCATTCCTCTTCTTTTGTCTGTGGGCATACTCCATTCTGAAGTTATTCGTTTTGACGTCATCACTTCTCCCCACATACCGTTGATTCTGGGGTTACCTTGGTTGCAGCTTCATGATCCAGTCTTCTCATGGTCTAAAGGAGAACTTATTTCCTGGGGAACTACCTGTTTCAAACATTGCCTGCAAAATCCGTCAAAACCATCTGGTCCTGTCGTAGCTATGGTGGAAGTTGCCTAATTACTATCATTCCTTTAGTGATGTGTTTTCTAAGAAGGAGGCTGAGCCATTACCTCCACACCGGATATTTGACTGTCCTATCGAATTGTTTTCAGGGGCTCCTCTACCTAAGGGAAGGACCTATCCCCTCTCTCGTCAAGAAAATGTCTCTCTTGAGGAATACATAAAGGACAACTTAGCCAGAGGATATATTCGTCCTTCCTCATCAACTGTGGGTGCAGGTTTTTTCTTCATTGGGAAAAAAGATGGAGGTCTCTGTCCCTGTATCGATTATCGGGCCTTGAATCAGATTACTGTCAAAAACAGCTATCCTCTGCCGCTCATTCCTGAGTTATTTGATCGTCTTCAAGGTGCTTCTATTTTTTCCAAGTTAGATCTCCGTGGGGCCTACAATTTGGTCAGAATCCGTAAAGGAGATGAATGGAAGACGGCATTTAACACTAGATTTGGTCACTACGAGTATCTAGTAATGCCCTTCGGATTGTGCAATGCACCAGCAGTATTTCAGCACTTTGATAACAAAATCTTCACAGACTATCTAAATCAATTTGTTATCATTTATCTCGATGACATTCTGATCTATTCCAAAACATTACAGGAACATGTACATCATGTAAAACTGGTACTTCAGAGGTTACGAGACAATTCTCTGTTTGCTAAATTGGAGAAATGCTCTTTCATCAGAGTTCCATTCCCTTTATGGGTTATATCATTTCAGAATCAGGTTTTGAGATGGATCCTGCTAAACTTGCGGCTATCAAGGACTGGCCCAGACCAACTACTCTCAAATCCCTGCAGAGGTTTCTTGGTTTTGCCAATCACTATAGAAAGTTTATTAAGAACTTTGCTGACATCACGTCTCCGCTCACTTCTCTTACTAAGAAAGGGAAAAATTGTAAGAACTGGTCCACTTCGGCAGTACAGGCTTTTGAAACGCTAAAATCAGCATTTTCTTCAGCACCTCTTCTCAGTCATCCAATTCCTGATCTCCAGTTTATTTTGGAGGTTGACGCTTCTTCTATAGCAGCTGGAGCTGTTCTCTCCCAACGTGATCCGACTACCAGCAAGATAATCCTGTGGCGTTCTTTTCGAAAAAATTCAATCCTGCTGAGTTAAATTATGATGTGGGCAATAAGGAGCTTTTGGCTATAAAATTAGCTTTGGAGGAATGGAGGCATTGGTTAGAGGGTACCAGTCAACCTTTTTTCATTCTGACAGATCATAAGAATCTTTTATACCTCCATACAGCTACTCGTCTCAATCCTCGTCAGGCTCTGTGGGCCTTGTTCTTCTCCAGGTTTAATTTTGTACTTTGCTATGTTCCTGGTTCAAAAAATTCCAAGGCAGATGCTTTATCTAGGCAGTTCCAATCTTCTGAGCCTTCTCCTTTGGATTCTGAACCTATACTACGTCCAGTCAAAATTGTGGCTCAAGTATCCTCTTTTCCAGTACAGGCTTTACATGCTGCTCAAGTCCAGGTACCATCTTCTTGCAAACTACCTTCTGGTATCCTGTATGTACCCAAAGGATTATGTCTTAAGATTCTACGTTGGGCTCAAGACAACATTTCAGCAGGTCATCCTGGAGTAACCAATACTTTGTGGAAACTGAAGCAGCATGTTTGGTGGTCCACTATGAGGAGGGATGTTAAGGATTATATTGCTGCTTGTGGTTCTTGTGCTTCGAACAAACAATCTTCTCATCGACCGTTTCGTCTATTACACCCTCTTCCTATTCCTCATTACCCTTGGTCTCACTTATCCATGGACTTCTTACAGATCTTCCTGTTTCTGCTGGAAATACGACCATTTGGGTAGTGGTGGATCGGTTCTCCAAGTCTGCTCACTTCATACCTCTTCCAGGCTTGCCTTCAGCTCAAAGAATTTCTGAACTCTTTGTTCTACATATATCTCGTTTACATGGTTTTCCCACTGACATAGTCTCAGATCGCGGAGTTCAATTTGTTTCCAAGTTTTGGAGGTCTTTTTGTAAGCACTTCAGAATCAACATCATCCTCAATCCAACGGACAGACTGAGCATGTAAATCAAGCCTTAGAATCTTTTCTTAGACATTATGTAGACCATCACAACTCCAACTGGTCTCAGTTATTGCCTTTGGCCGAATTAGCTCACAACTCACGCTATAACGCCTCATTACAGACCTCTCCCTTTAAGGCAGCTTATGGTTTTGAACCTAGAACCTTTCCTATGATTACCAGTTCTACTGAAGTCCCTGGAGCAGATCGTATTGTGAAAAATCTCAGTAACCACTGGCAACTCATTCGTCAAAATCTACTTTCCTCTTCCTTAAGACACAAGAGATATGCTGATCGCAGAAGGTGTAAGGCTCCTTTACTTTGTACTGGAGACAGAGTATTTTTATCCACCAGATTCATACGTCTAAAACAACCTTGTACTAAGTTGGGTCCTAAGTACAGTGGACCTTTTCGAATTGTTTCTAAAGTTTGTTCTTCTGCATACCGCCTGGCTTTACCCAAGACTCTCAAGATCCATCCAGTGTTTCATGTCTCCTTACTCAAGCCAGTCATCTACAACCGGTACTCTATCAAGAGTAGACCACCTCCTCCACTTTTCGTAGAGGGAACGTCTGAGTTTGAAGTCAGCCAGATTTTGGATTCCAAGCTACGGGGCAATCGGCTGTACTACCTGGTCAATTGGAAAGGCTATCCTATCTCTGAACGATCTTGGGAACCAGCCTCTCATGTTCATGCTCCAGCTCTTGTCAAGTCTTTTCACAAGAAATACCCTGCCAGGCCCGGTCGGGTCCCCCGGAGGGGTCCTTGAGGTAGGGGCACTGTCACGCTCGGCTGCTGAGAAGCTCCAGCTGTCCTCTCTGTGTGCTTGATTGACAGGTAGTCTGAGCCGCTCCTTCCTGATGATGTCACTACCAGGCTTTTTATTCCGGGCTTCCTGTTTCCTCAGTGCCCGTTTGTTTGTTTCTCTTTGTGGCTCCTGTGAGGACTTCGCTGTGGAATCTCTCTAACTGACAAACTCTGCAAATACTGGTAATTCAGCGTAAACCTTCAAACTGCTTGATATCCTGTTGCCAAACATTGCAAAGACTGTCTATTCTGTGAAACTCTCACACTGCATGTTTACCTGTTGCCAAAACTCTGCAAATACTGGTAATTCAGTGTAAACCTTCAAACTGCTTGATATCCTGTTGCCAAACATTGCAAAGACTGTCTATTCTGTGAAACTCTCAAACTGCATGACAACCTGTTGCCAATCCTTGCAAGTACTGATTAATCTGTATTAACCCTCAAACTACCTGTTATTGTGTTATCTAACTCTGCATGTACTGCCTATTCAGTATAAACCTACAAACTGCCTGATAACCTGTTGCCAAACTCTTCAAGGACTGACTACACAGTATTAACCCTCAAACTGCCTGATAACAAGTTACCTACTCCTGCATTATTAACTGTTTCTTGTTTACCCTTCCTCTGTCTGAGTATAAGTGACTATCCCTGCTCTCCTGATTCTGTGGAAGACTTTTCCTGTAACCAGTTCCTTACTCAGAAGTCTATTTGGCTGATATCTTGAATTACTTTGGACTCAGGCTAACCCTGCTCCATATCGTGAGTACATTGTTTTTTAGAGGTTGTCGTGGGGTCACGTCCTAGATTAAACTCAGAGTGCAAGGGTGTTGTTTAAGTTCGCCCTAGCATTTGGGTCTTCTTCTGGACTTTTCCTAACCTGACAATTTCTTGGTCATTTCCTTAAATCTCACTATCTGCCTATCCTTATTATCAATGATTCTTTTAACCCTAAGAAACTGACTCCTGGGTAATGAGTCTACCAATGATCTGGGGTGAAAACTGTTGTATTTTAAAAGGATATTCTTATCTATGTCTTTTGTATGGAGATCAAACTCAAGGTGATGTCCTGCCTTAAATGCTTGAGTGTCCAAAAAAGGTATGGACTCCTAACTATAGCTTACTGTAAATGAGAGGTCCCTCACCTCAGAGTTTAACGAGGGATTCCACGTCGCCCCACCATACGCCAAATACATCGTCTATATATCTCCACCAAATGGCTCCATATTGTTTAAATAATTCATTCTTATAGACGATGCCTTCTTCAATTTCACACATGAAAAGATTGGCGTATGATGGGGCCACGTTGGAACCCATCGCCGTACCCTTAGTCTGCACAAACCAACCATCTTGAAACAAAAAATAGTTCCAATAGAGGATTAAGCTTAACAGATCCTCAACAAAATTAGCCTGTTCCTGACTGTACATCTTGTTCACCAATAGAGTTTTCCTTATGAAATCAATACCTGTCTCGTGTTTAATGGAAGTATAAAGACTTCTCACATCCATGGTGAACAAGAGGTACTTGTCACTTGCGAACTCAAGGTTTCTGGCTTTCTCCAAAAAATGGTTTGTGTCCTTTAAAAAACTGGACATTTTGGTGACCTCAGGTTGAAGAATCTTGTCAATAAACTTAGAAATGTTAGTATAAATAGACTCAACACTGGAGACTATCGGCCTCCCTGGAGGCCTGTGTTTGTCCTTATGGACTTTGGGACGGTATAGAAAATGGGGTTTCTAAGGGAGATGACTGTGGGATCTGTTGGCGCTCTACAAATAACCGATAATAATAATAATAATCTAGGAGAGGTGACATAAAGGAAATCAAATAGCTTTTTTTCAAGAAGACATCAAAGAAGTACTTAAAGGTAACACTCCCGATATAAATGTTAGTGACGGAAAACACAGCATAGTCATTAATACCTCTGAACACGTCCTTGATCAGAAAGAACTTGAGCTACTTAATAAAGGACTATCGTTTTGCCCATTCCGTAATATGGATTTCTTTGAACTTGAGAAAGACCTGCAAAGACTGTACCGTGACATTAAGCTCAAACTGTGGTTTAAAAATAACCAGGGTGTAAGGGACAAGTTATTAGATAGTTTTGTATATAGCTGTAGTGTTTTCAATTAAAGGCAATCATCAGACTTATGCATAAATATGGCCACTAGATGGAGCATCTTCTTAATTGTGGGTGTAAGGGCGCCAAAATTAAGGTATTTAAAAATGTACTTAGCCATCACAATGTTATCAAGCATGAATAAGGGTCTGTGACCCCGAAAC